>NC_044920.1:2122668-2185999 GCF_003576645.1 Ipomoea triloba | reverse complement strand
TAATCATTAATATAATATACATATTATCAAAAACAAACCTGCAGATTACATTGATAAAACTTGGGTTAGAATCCTACAGATTACAAACACTGCAGAAACTTACTTTAATTCTTCAAATTACATTATATCAAAACACGATTTCTAAATAAAAAAAAAATATTATATTATCCAAACACTGCAGATTTCTATATAAAACAAACACTGCAATTACATTGATAAAACTTGGGTAGAATCCTACAGATTACAAACACTGCAGAAACTTACTTTAATTCTTCAAATTACATTATATAAAAACATGCAGTTCATAATAGATATATATATATATATATATATAAAAAACACTAGATTACATTAAACTGGGAATCCACGATTACAACTCGAACTTACTATACACACTAGATTACATATCAAAACACTTAGATTATAATTAATCAAAAACACTGCAGATTACATTAATATATTATATATATAAATAAATAAATAAAATGAGAATACATGAAATATATATCATATACACGCAGTCCAACCATTCAAGTAATACAAGTAATACAATGAAATATATATCATATACAAGCTTACGGATATACGAGATGCAATAGTAATCATTAATATAATATACATATTATCAAAAACAAACACTGCAGATTACATTGATAAAACTTGGGTAGAATCCTACAGATTACAAACACTGCAGAAACTTACTTTAATTCTTCAAATTACATTATATCAAAACACTGCAGATTTTCATTAATATATATATATATATATATATATATATATATATATATATATATATATCAAAAACAAACACTGCAGATTTCACAAAACAAACACTGCAGATTACATTGATAAAACTTGGGTAGAATCCTACAGATTACAAACACTGCAGAAACTTACTTTAATTCTTCAAATTACATTATATAAAAAACACTGCAGATTTCATTAATATATATATATATATATATATATTATATAAAAAACAAACACTGCAGATTACATTAATATATATATATCAACCTGTAGTATCAAAAACACTGCAGATTACATTAATATATATATATATATAAATAAATAAATAAAATGAAGGAATACATGAAATATATATCATATACACGCAGTCCAACCATTCAAGTAATACAAGTAATACAATGAATATATATCATATACAAGCTTACGGATATACGAGATGCAATAGTTTTTTTTTTTTTTTTAATATTTCTATTCAAGTATTCAACTACTAATGCTTGTTTAAATTGGATTATTATTATATTATTGTTGTTGTTATTTCTAAATTAGCAATATGACATCAACAAATGATAATATGGATGGAGAGAATTTTAAGTGGACCAATGAGTACATGGTGGTCTTTTGTGAGATTTGTATCAAATATATTCGAAAGCATGGGCGTGGATTAATGAAATGGAAAGAAATTAAAGAAGAGTTTGAATCTACTGCCAAACGGAAAATTTCAAATAAAAGTTTAAAGAATAAGTGGGATGCTATGAAAAAAGAATGGAGAACTTGGAAGCAGCTGAAACGTGAAGAAACTGGTTTAGGGTGGGATCCTAGTACACATAAGATTAGTGGCTCTGATGAATGGTGGGAGAAAAAAATCAAGGTTAGTATTATAGATTTTTAAGATTAAAACATAATTATATTTTGGTGTTGATTGTAAACTTATTCTTTTCATTTCTTTTGTAGGAGAACTCCGAGTATAAAAAATTTCGTAATAAATCCATCGATCCTGCAATGGATGATTTGTGGTCTAAATTATTTGAAGATAGCTATGCAAATGGTGAAGGTTGTGTTGCACCCACTATGGATCCTCAATTAGTGCAACCTGTTGATATTGAGGAAGAAAATATAGAAAGTGAAGAAGAGAATAGGACTACGCAAGGATTTGAAGATTTGTTATATTCTCAGGATAACCAACATTCTTCCCAATTGCATGATTTGGAGGTAGATGAGTCTTCATTTTGGAATAATTTCATGAGTGAGGTGAACCATTGTGTTGGTAACCAGGATGTTAGTGGTACTCAAGTACCTAGACAATCTCAAAGTAATAATGTTAAAAAATGTGCAAAAACTCAGAATATTGGTCTTAAACCCACTCAAATGACGCGTAAGAGGAGACAATCGGGAGGAGCAGCTCAACTTTCTAGTCAATTGGATAGTTTGATTTCAAATTCAAACCGGGCATTAGACGTTTTAATAGGGGATAGTACTGTGAATACTCAAAGCACTACAACTGTTAGTCTTGCTGCAGCAATAAGTGTTATTAACCGCATGGTTACTGATGGTATTATGGAAAAAGGTGGAGATTTGTGGTGTTTTTCTCTTAGCTTTCTTAAAGATGATTTGAATAGGGAAATTTTTTCCAATATTGATGATGACTTCTCTAGAAAAGCTTGGTTGAAGTATATGCATGATACAAGCAAGTGAATGCTCATTTTATTTCAATATGTTTTGTTGTAATTTCAATTTGACATTTGTGTGTTTGAACATTAATTTTTGTATGAATTAATTTTATGAACTATAAACATTTTGTTTCACTTTATATATTTTAAAATATATGTTCTTATGTTTGAACATTATTTCAATATGTTTGGTTTTCATTATTTTATATTTATTAGGTACATCATGGAGTTGGAACGGAAAAGAAAAAAGAGAAAGCATGCACTTTGTGCAATTATAACATCGTATGCCACAATTGCTTTAACCAAAACATATTACTATAAATATATTTATAAAGAACCTTGTATGACTTCACTTTTTAGAGGACAGGAATGGATGAGAGAAGTCTTGAATGGACATCCTATTCGATGTGTAAATACATTTAGAATGGATTCCGCTTTGTTTAAGAAATTAACCTCCAGATAAACAAGGATATTTGGTACCGTATCCAAGAATAAGGTATCATCAATCTCAATTTGAACAAGAGCCGCCAACTAATGCTCAAGAAGCATTCAATCGTGCACATTCTTCTCTTCGAAGTTGTATTGAGAGGTCGTTTGGAGTATTGAAGAAGAGATGGAAGATACTTGCTAAAATGCCACAGTTTAGTGTGGAGACCCAAATTGATGTTATTATGGCCACATTTGCCTTACATAATTATATTCGGAAGAATTCACAAGATGACATGATGTTTAATGTGCTTGAGCAGCATCCAGATTACATACCGCCCGATGAACTTCAAGATTCAAGTAGTAATACCTCCACCAACGAAAGTTTAAGTCAGACCTCTACTGAGATGAAGGAGATTCGCAACAATATTGCTACTTCATTATGGGATGCTAGATCATGATTTGCTAATAGTTTTATTTTCAAACGTTAAATTTTAATATGTAAACAAACAAATTTAAATTTTATGAAGATGCCCTTTTTAGTCTTTTTACATTTATCAGCTTATCAAAAAGCTAATTTTACCAAACACTTTTAAGCATAACAGCTAGCTTAACAGCTCACCTGTTTCAGCTCCTAACTTATAGCTTTTCAGCTTTCAGCTCCTTTTCAGCTTTCAGCTACCTTTTCAGCTAGGTTTGCCAAACATAGCCTTAGTCAAAGTTGGTGTTCTTTTTTTTTTTTTTTTTTGAGAAGTTGGTGTTCTAATATTACTCCGTACTATTTAGTATTTTTTTAAAATGAAAAAAATACTTAAATATATTACCTAAAATGATATATATAACTTACTGACAAATTATACTCTAATCGAAGATTACTATAACAGAATCTTAATTTATGTGAAATCCACTCAGCATTATTGGAATTGGCCATGCAAGTGGGAAATACTTTTTCAAACAATTATGTAAGTGATTAGCTTATTGATGATGATGGGGGACGTACACTACGTATAAGACTTGATAAAAAAATATTAATAAAAAATAAATTTGTAACATCTCTATATCTCTATATATATAAAAGCCACAAACATGGTCCAAGTATTTTTTCGGCTCATTTGGAACGAAAATTTTAGCAAAGGGTATTGTCAAAAAAAGAAAGAAAGAAGGGATCTGATCGTTCCGAATTTCAAGGATACTATATTATGATGACTTTTGAATTTATCATATTATTAAATTTATGGCCTTTATTTATGTGACTTTTGGATTTATTATATTATTAAATTATTAAATGTTTGGTTACCCAATGAAAGCCTCGATATCCGAAACCATCTTTGAAATTCAAGCTTGTATAAAACCTCTCATCATGGCAACTTTATGCCATTCTAAAAATTAATGCAGCGTTCGACACAGCGTATACACTACTGTGGCCGTAAATTTCCAGTTGCTTCAATACTCAAGCAACAAGAAGATTTCAACAAGAAAAATCAATAATCAAGTTCGGCAGCAAATTTCCAGACTCGAAGACAGAAAAATCATGGTTGAACAAGCAATAAGAAAATTTTCAGACTCAAAGAAAATTTCAACCCAGAAATCAAGGAGAGGAGACCGAAGTTCCTTGACAGTAGAGGCGACGGAGCAGGGCAGCCGGCAGCCGTGGATGCAGGATATGGACGAGTGGTCTCTGGTCCGATGACGAACAAGGTTAGGGATTTGGAGATGAAGTTTTGGATAAACTGACCGGCGATTTGGAGATGGGATTTGGATCTCTGGTCATGAGCTGTGTTCCATTGGAGGTGAGCACGCGAGGTCCGTTGGTCGCTGAGCATGCGAGCTGCCGAGCGGTGTTCTACGGGTTTGTCTTCGTCTTCACTTTGTTCGTTGTAAATCATATTTAGGAATTACTCGGATGAATTCAGAAGATAACTTACTTTTATGTGCACATATTTTTCCTCCGTATAAATATTTAAATTTCTTTTATGTGCAAATTATTTCTAATATAATTATTTTTATACTCCTTTTCTATAAATGTTTTTTATAAAAAAATGAATAATGAAGCAAAAGGAAGATATAAATGATGTTTTCTTTGCTTCTCTGCTGAACGAAAGAAAGAAGAAAAATGGCGTTTCTACTCTTTTTCTGCATGCTGCAGTGTTGCCCAATGAAATCAATTTTAAATTGAGAGTTGAAGTGAGATACAAATACAAGTGATGATATAAGTGGGTCTTGCGAAAAGAGAAAGAGTGGGAAAAGTTACAAAAAAATTGGCATTCCGCATGCATTGCTGTCTCCCAAACCTTTAGTTTCTTCCCATGCATTTAATATAATGGTTGGTTGAAGGTTTAATGGTTGTTCTTATGGAGTTTTTCAGGCTGTTTCATTGCATGCCGGAGAGCCCCTCGTGGGGCAGAATGAAGAACACGTGTGGTGAAAGTCAAACATTTTACAGGGCTCAATGTTGGGATTATTTTGTATAGAGTTTGGGAGGCGTGCTAATGGATTAAAATTTTTGAGCACAAATCATGGAATCTGGCATGTCTAATTACCTTTGATGGATGTTGTGCTGGAAATTTACTTTTTTTTTTTGAAACCTGCTGGAAATTTACTTGGTGGTCGACAAAGCAAATTTATGGTTTTTGTGTTCATTTTCGAAGTGTTGATTTTTATGCTTAATATATATATGTTGTGTATATTTTATTATTTGTAGTAGTATATATATATATATATAAGTATATAACCATTGTTTTTAATATTCGTCATGTATTTTCGTCGCACATACAATTCTGTCATTAATTTTTTTTAGAAAATAATTCACTTTGTATAACGAGGTATTTAACATGTAATTTATTTTTTGTTCTCATTTTATACCTTTAACATTTATTACTTTTTAGTTTGCTTACATTTTAAAAATGAAATTAATTACAAGAAAATACGATCAATTTTTTACGAGCATAAATTAAATAGTTACAATGTATTTATCGTGCATCGCACGGGCAACTTACTAGTTTAAATATAAAAATCATACATCATCTACTTAATCACTCTTTTCTGAGCGCAACATCAGTTCTTTACGCGTGCAATATAATCACTTTGCGTAAAAGACTTGATCAAGAAGGGTGCATGCATGCCTTGTTCAACTCCTCGTCTCCTTCCTACCAAATTTCTTTACATTTTTTATATTTCCCCTTCCTTACCTTAATTTAAAATATACTTGACTTCTACTTATTGGAAGAAAAAGAAAAATTAATCCAGGTTTTGGTAACCAACTTCATTTTTTCCTCTATTTATTTATTTGTTTATTTATTTATTTACATAGTAGGTAGTTTCTGAATGTTGTTAGTATTATTATGTAACCACGCTCAAGATTCCTAACTTAACTGTTGACACTATTATTGGTAGTGTCCAATACAAATAAACATACTTATTTGATCATATCAAATAAATATTATCACTTTAAGGGTTGGTTTAAAAATTCAAAAAAATATTTTTTTAAATAGCTTATTTTTCATAAAATAATTCAAAATTTTAGTGTTCGGTTGATATATATATATATATATATATATATATATATATATATATATATATATATATATATTTGTTTGGTTCACTTAAAAAAAATAAAAATATATTACATATGGTGGGTTGGCTTTTACAGAAAATATCTTCAAAATAAACATCTTAGAAGAAATTTTTGCTAAAATGAGTTTTTCTCTTTAAGCATAGTGAGTATTTTTCGTTAATTTTATTTCCCTTAAATAATCAAACACCAAAAAGAAAAATTAAATATTGACTTTCATCGGACTTCCAAATGCAACTTAAAATTGAAATATTATAAACAATTAAATTGTAAATAATTCAATTAAACCTGGTTATGTGAATAATAAGTAGTTTCTGAAAAAGTAGCTATGAACAGATACTACATTGTAACAGAGTCAGTAGTACTCAAAAAAAAAAGTAGTTTCTGAGAAGGATTCTTCTATTACATGAATAATATAATGAATATGAATTCACATTTTGTATTAATAGATTAATTTTTTTTGGACAAAGTATTAATAGATTAATTAATTAGAATGTTGCTTCACTCTTTTATATTTATCACTTACACAAACTCACTCACAGTCATTTGTGGTAAGTTAAGATTTAAAATTTAAAACAAAAAAAAAAAAAAAACACACACACACACACAAATAGCGTTAAGGAGTAGTTAAAATTATGTGATTTTTGTAAGGATGGAAAGTATTTATTGATTAATTAATACATAATTCAAGAACAAAAAGAATGTACATATATTAAACTTGATGATCAAACATCGTGTCGGCGTCAACGGTCAACGTCAACGTCAAGATCAGAGTCAGGCAAATGGGGAGCCGAGGGCAGTATGGGCAGTGCACTGTGTTTTACTAAGAACAGTAATGCCTGCCTAATTGTTCTGTCTGTTACCATAACAGTTCAGACAAACATAATAATCAAGTTGACATTATGTAATTAATTAATTAGTAATCACTGTAAGAGAATCTTCACGTGAAATCCAGTAAACATCATTGATTAATTGGAATGCAGCACTGAATAATACAATAAATTACGTAAAATGTCTCATCAGACAGTGTAGAGTGTAGACGGGTGTGTGTGTGTGTTTTTTTTTTTTTTACTTTATTTTTCATTCATCACATCTTGCAGATTAATGATTTAGATATATTCACAATTTCTCACCGGTGAAATGGTTATCGGTATTGTTTGGTAAATAATTAATCTATCAACCAATTTTGGCCTATTTGACTATTGTTCTTTTTTTTTTTGAAACGCCTATTTAACTATTGTTAGTTGTTTGATTTGGTTAAAATATCAATATAAGTGTTGGTTAATAAAGTTTTTGTAACTCCAAAATACTAAATTTCAAAAGGCTACTCAAAGCAACCTTTTTAATTAGACTTTTGAGAAAAGAAATTATACAAAACAGCTATCAGCTAATTTACCAAACACTTTTCTACAATGGCAAAAACTTGTGTGAGACCGTCTCACTGTGAGACGGGTCGGGTCGGGTTGAGTCATGAGGTAATGTAACACTTATACGCACAAATGTCATACTTATATGCTCAAATGTAATACTAATTAGGAATAAAATTTTTGTTACTTATAAGGGTAAATGTAATACTTTTATGGGAAAATATAATACTTTTACTTTTCAATTTAAAAGTATTACATTTTTCCTCAAAAGTATTATATTTTCTCTTATAAGTAAGGAAAAATTGTCAACATTACTTATTATGAAAAATGTAACAATTTTTCTCTTATAAGTAACAAAAATTGTATTCCTAATTAGTATTATATTTGAGCATATAAGTATAACATTTTCACGGTACTTCGACCCGACCCGATCCGACTCACGAATAAGGATCCGTGAGACAGTCTCACACAAGTGTGACCCTTTTACAATTAGCTAATATTATCAATTAATTATACCTTCTAACATAATCAGCTAACAGTCATTTATCAAACAGGCTCATTGTATAATTAGTAAATAAAAATACTTGCATTGTGGCATTATTTATATGCCCACTCTACCATTTTAAATCTTCACCTTGTACGCACCTTGTGGCTAGTGTCATCTTTCAACACGCACATGATGCCTTTTCCCATTTGCTCATCACCTTTCAGTACTTCCAACTTTATCATTTTGCTGTATTTCCTGAGTTTCTTACTTCCAGCTGCCTCCAAACTACAAGGCAATGCAACAGATAGGGATTCGCTTCTTGAATTCAAGAAAATGATCAAAGGTGATCCCTTCGGTGTGATGAGCTCGTGGAACGAAACCATCCATTTCTGCGAGTGGCCCGGTGTTTCATGCGGCCGCCGCCACCGGAGAGTCACAGCCTTAGGCCTCAGCTCCATGAAGCTGGTGGGGTCACTTCCTTCTCACATTGGGAACCTAAGCTTTCTCCGGGTTCTAGACCTTCAAAACAACAGTTTCTCCGGTGACATCCCGCCAGCAATAGGTAATTTGCATAGGCTGCAGGTTCTGCTTCTGCACAATAACTCATTTACTGGCTTCATTCCTTCAAATATTTCTGGCTGCATAAACTTGGAAGCTCTGAATTTCTCAAATAACTATCTCATGGGCAGCATTCCATCACAACTTGGCACCTTAACTAATCTCCAAACCATTCATTTTGTTCACAATAACCTTACCGGTAAAATCCCTCCTTCTCTTGGCAATCTTTCTCTTCTGTATGAATTCTTTGCCAATAAGAACAACTTGGTAGGAGAAGTACCTGATTCTTTGTGCAGAATATCAGGACTACAATACCTTATAGTCTATGAAAATAATCTTAGTGGCACACTACCCTCCTCTCTATTCAATCATTCATCCATGTTGGCTATAGATGTGGGAAACAATTTCATAGAGGGGTCTTTGCCTCCCAACCTTTTTATCACCCTTCCTCGCCTTCTCTATTTTAGTATTCATAATGATACTTTCACTGGAAATATACCTCCCACATTATCAAATGCTACAAACCTGCAGTTCTTCTATATTAGCAGGAATGGACTCACAGGAAAAGTACCTGACCTTGGAAACTTGCATAAACTTCAAAGGTTCTTGATAGCATTCAATCATCTTGGGGAAGGGGAGGATGGTGACCTGAACTTCCTGTCCTCATTAACCAATGCCACCAACTTAGAGCTTTTAGAGCTTAATACGAATAACTTTGGAGGTGTCTTACCTGAATCCATCTCAAACCTTTCAAGAAACCTTATAGAAATCGGCCTTTCCTACAATAAGGTTTCCGGGAAAATTCCAAGGGGGATTTCCAATCTCATTGGCTTGGAGGCTCTATATTTGGCTTACAACAAATTCAACGAGGAAATCCCGCCTGAGCTTGGGTTTCTTAGTGGATTGCAAGAGTTGGCTTTGCTAGGGAACCATTTATCTGGAAAAATCCCATCCTCTTTTGGAAATCTAACACTTTTAACCCGACTTAGTTTGAGAGAAAACCATCTCCAGGGTATCATTCCTTCAAGTTTAGGTAAATGCCTGAACTTGGCCCTGTTGGATCTTGGTCAAAACAACCTCAGTGGCTACATCCCACAGGAAGTTCTTCAACAGTCATCCTTGTGTTTGGATTTCTCACAAAACCAATTAACAGGTTCCATACCAGAAGATGTTGGAAATTTGAAATTTTTAAACTACTTGGATCTGTCTTATAATTCACTGTCAGGCCATATCCCTAAGACACTTGGGAGCTGTGTGCAGTTGGAAATGCTGAACTTGACAAACAACAACCTTCAAGGCAACATCCCCTCTACTATGCAAAATTTGAAGAGCCTGCAATTTTTGGAACTCTCAAATAATGGTTTGACAGGTGAAATCCCAAGCTTCTTCAAGAACTTCAAATATTTGCAGAATTTGAACTTGTCCTACAATGACTTTGAAGGTCCAGTCCCAAGTGTAGGAGTTTTCAATGATACAAGTTCTTTTTCAATCATTGGAAACAGAAATCTCTGTGGGGGTATATCTCAGCTCGGCCTACATGAGTGCGAAACTACAAAACCAAAAAAGAGCAAATCAAGTACTTACTTGAAAATAGTGATCCCTGTCATTTCCGGGTTTCTTGTGCTGACATTGGTAGTATGTTTTCTTAGCATTCGATGGCTTAAAAGATCAAGAAAAGAACCCCCTCCAGATTCACAAGAAAACTCCATCTTAAGAATGTCTTATCAGACTCTCCTCAAGGCCACAAATGGATTCGCCTCAGCCAATCTGCTTGGAATAGGTGGTTTTGGAGCTGTATATAAAGGAACTTTTGATCATGATGGCACAGTTTTTGCTGTCAAGGTTCTTAACCTCTTGCACTCTGGAGCTACCAGGAGTTTTATGGCTGAGTGTGAGGTCCTGAAGAACACAAGACACCGTAATCTTGTCAAGGTGCTAACTGCATGTTCGGGTGTTGATTTCCAGGGAAATGATTTCAAGGCCTTAGTTTACGAGTACATGAAGAATGGGAGCCTTGAAGACTGGCTGCATTTCAGTCCACAGGAAAATTCTCAGAGTGAGGAGCACAAGAAGCTAAGTTTTGTTCAAAGGTTAAATATTGCCACTGACGTGGCATGTGCTCTGGATTATCTTCATAACGACTGTGAACTAGCCATAATTCACCGTGATCTCAAGCCAAGCAATGTTCTCCTTGATAACAACATGACTGGACACGTCAGTGATTTTGGATTAGCCAGATTCGTACAGCCATCTATTCTTTGCTCTTCAGCATCTCAGACAAGTACTGCAGGTGTACGAGGAACTATTGGTTACATGGCACCAGGTACGTATAACAAAAGCAGAGTATTTAGTTTTGGATGTTTATAGAAATATTAATTAAATGGCTTCCAGCATAGTTGCTGAAAGATGAAAACTAAACCAAAATAAGCCAATATGTTATGCAGTGAGACTAATTTTACAGTGAGATTTCTTTCAGTCCTTTTCATGATATAGAAAATCAGGCATGACAGAAATGATTGTATAAACTGCTAAATGCTTTATCAACCCTGTGAGCAAAGTTCAGATAAAAGTTTTTATGACTGTTATTCATGAGAGTGGGATATGAAAATTGCAGAATATGGAATGGGAAGTGAGGTATCAAAATCTGCAGATGTATACAGTTTCGGCATACTGATCCTGGAAATTTTCACTGGGAGGAGACCTACAGATGAACTGTTCAAAGATGGATTAAACATTCATAACTATGCCAAGGCTGCATTACCAGTGAGAGGGATGGAGATTGCAGATCCTATACTTATCCAGGAAAGAGACGAACAGGCACAAATCAAACAAAATCACAAATCCCACAACAGGAATGATGAATTTCAAGAGTGCTTAGTTTCTTTGCTTGAAATTGGGGTCACCTGCTCTGAAGAATCACCTAGAGATAGAATGAATATTGGTGAAGTTGTAGGTAAATTGAATATATTAAAGAAATCCCTGTAGGAGACATGTAAAAAAAATGTAATTCTAGCATAATAAATGACAGTTTCAGAAATTGAGTTTCATGGCTGTACACTTCAATGAAAATCCAAATCAGTCTGATCCAGATCTACTACTCATTCCCAATATTAGAAGCACTGAATCTATCCTTAGAAATTACTTAACAGGCCTATTTGCATTGGATAATTAGGCAATGTTAACAGAACACTCAAATCCAATTACTAATCTGATACCTAAACTAAAATCAAAGTCATTCACAATGTAGGCAATGATTGGAACAGAGCTTTGATTCTAAGTTAGTAGCCTTCAGTAATATGAATTTTGTTATTCCATAATAAGTCATAGTATAAATATGATATGAAAATATTTAAACCAAAAATGGATATGTAAAATAATACAAATATAAACAATAATTCAACTTCTTACCTGTGGTTCTTCTTCTCTATTATTCTCCACCGCCGGCGATTGAAACGCAACGCAAGCCTATTGCCGTCATCTTATCTCCTCTGCCCGGGATAATGAAAACAAATACCAAAAAAAAAAACGAAAATTCCTTAGCTCATACAAACATACACTCCTTACCTTTATGTATCCTTTAAGGCATAGATTATGCATTTTCTGACTCGATTGGTCGTTTGGAGAGGCGACGGAGAAGATGCGGCTGCGGTGGCTGGTGCAACTGAAACTCCAGTAGAGGGCGGGAACCCGTTGCCTGGCCGTTCAAGCATTTTGTTCCGTATATAAAGTCCTAAATCACGACGTCGTTTGGCATAAAACCAATTAATTATGCACATTTTTTTTTATTTTGCTTTTTTCATTTTCTTCCTCCATGTCTTTCCTAGTTGGAGAAAAAAACTTGAAGAAAATTATAAACGGTTAATGATATGCTCTTAGAAAAGTAGAATCAACATGAATACGTGAAAAATAAAAAATTTAAAAATATATGATGGTCTTGTTTTCAAAAAAAAAAAAATATATATATATATATATATATATATATATATGTATGTATATGGTGGTCCTCCATTGACGATCACACATTAACACACTAACTTAGTAAATAGAGTCAACTTTTGTCTCTCCTCTCTCCTCTCTCGTCTCTCACTCACCTAAGCTAAATTGAGCTTTTTGCAGGAATTGAACAAAAAGAAAAAGATAAAAAACAAAGAAGCCAAGAATGAGCATGACTTGCGCATCCAACTAGGAGCGTTAGGGTGGTCGTCAACTGGCAACCACTTTAAATTTAAAAGTAATAATATAAAAACTAGCAAGTTACTAAGATAGGCAAATTGGGGTTATAAACTTCGTGCACTAGGTTCATGTGAACAAAAAGTTTGATGCATACGCTAATTTGGAATATATAGGATGTAACGTATTTATGAAAATACATTACATTGTAACCGCGCCAATAATACAAAAAAAAAAAATCAACATATTTTTTATCGGGAAAATGACACTTTTTCCCCCTATGTTATGTGCATATAGCACTTTTTCCCCGTGTTATTAAAGTGGTAGTTTTTCCCCTGAAATGTTAAATTGACATTGTTACCCTTAAAAATAATTATT
Organism: Ipomoea triloba; assembly: GCF_003576645.1. Lineage (NCBI taxonomy): Eukaryota > Viridiplantae > Streptophyta > Magnoliopsida > Solanales > Convolvulaceae > Ipomoea > Ipomoea triloba. Next base: position 2,172,625 of record NC_044920.1, on the reverse strand, counting down.
TCATTTATTTTTCTTCTCCAACAAATTATTACTTATATGTATGGATGATCATGATTCGGTTCGAACGTAACCAAACACTGTAACAATCATACCGAAATAGTATGGACGGTTTTGGTTACGATTCAAAACCGAAAAAAATAAAATTAAATAATTGTTGAACCGTGAACCGGAACTTAACCACAGTCATATATAGTAAAAAATGATCAAACACTTTTTTTGATAAATTGCTACGGTTCGGTTCCAATTTCGATTTTGAACCGCCAATCAAAACTTATTTATTTATTTATATAATTTTATTTTTTATTTAAAAATAGTCTAAATTCAACAATTATTTTATTTTATTTTAAGGGCAAAAATGTCAACTTAATATTACAGGGAGAAAATTATCACTTTGAAAATAACTTAAGGGGGAAAACTGCCGCTTTAATAACAAAGGGGGAAAAAGTGCTATAAGCACATAACATAGGTGGAAAAAGTATCATTTTTACTTTTTTATCCAGCCCCTTAGTTCCTACAAATTTGATTCACCATTTAGCATAATAATTAATTATGACAGCTGTACTAGTACCTACTAACGTCTAACGGCACCTTGGTCTCTACGCAAGAAGCGCGTAAGTTCATCGGGCTGTACGCTACTGGTACGGTCCATCTTCTACCTCTCACTTAGAAATTCTATACGGAGGAGGTAGTAAGGGAGTAGACGCCATGGCTGCGCGGTTTCTGTGGCGTGCCCAGACGAAGCTGCTATTTGGAGCCACCGCCGTTGGTGGCGGAGCTGCCGCCGCGGCTGTTGCCAATTCCGACGACCCCGCTACCGCCCTCAAGCTTTGCACCCTTGTTCCCCTTCGCCTCTACCGCGATTCCGTCACCGCCGCTGCCATAGCTTTCGGTACGCCTCTCCTCAGTAAATAAAGAAATTTAACTACTCATATCTATGATCTGCCAGCTCAAATGGCTGAATATGTAAGATAAGTTCAGTAAAATTCTATCGAACTGAAGCAATTGAGTGTAATTGAGTAGGTTTTGGGGTTAGAATTTACTGTAAAAATTTGCATTCCAGGATGTTTTCAATTGTTCATTCTGGATTACAAAATTACAATGATGCTCTTGCTCGCACTGCCAATTGAAGCAATTGAGTGCAATTGGAGATTTGGAGTAGGCTTCAGGTTTAGAGTTTACTGTAAAATTTCAGGATGTGTGCAATTGTTCATTCTGGATTACAAAATTACAATGATGTTCTTGCTCGCACTGCCAATTGAAGCAATTGAGTGCAATTGGAGTAGGCTTCAGGTTTAGAGTTCACTGTAAAATTCCAGGATGTGTGCAATTGTTCATTCTGGATTAAAAAAAGTACAACAGTGTTCTTAGCTCGCACTACCGATTGAAGCAATTGAGTGCAATTGGAGTAGGCTTCAGGTTTAGAATTTACTGTAAAATTCCAGGATGTGTGCAATTCTTCATTCTGGATTACAAAAGTACAATGGTGTTCTTAGTTCGCACTACCGATTGAAGCAATTGGAGTAGGCTTCGGGTTTAGAATTTACTGTAAAATTCCAGGATGTGTGCAATTTTTCAATCTGGATTACAAAATTGCAATGCTCTTAGCTCACAATACCAACCTGTTTCAAAGGACAAATCTTAATTTATATTAACTCCAAAGAGAACCAAATTGTTCATGTGAAGCTGACAACTTTAGTATTGGAGTTAAAATTGCAGTAAAGATGTAGTGTTCCAGCATGTGTCAAGTTGGTCATTCTGTATTGTAAACTTACAATGATATTCTGAGGCTCTGAGCTCATGAAATCAATTTGTTTCAAAGGATAAACCTTGGTCTATATTAACACCCAAGATGACCTATTTGTTCATGCGTTTTTATAGAATCTGTTGACAACTATGGTATTGAAGTTAAATTTCATCACCAAGGTCAAACCTTTGTCTAAATTGAATTAATGAATTTAGAACTCTTGACCTGTTATCAGATTACGAGTATTCTCTCTGGGGACTACCAGAAGGTAGTGCAGAAAGACAAAAAGTCAAACATGAAGTTCATTTGAGGAGTGCACGTAGACTTGAAGAACTTTGTTTTAAAAACGGTGGAATATATATAAAATTTGGTCAACATCTTGGTCAGCTGGTATGCTACTCCCTTCCTCTTTAGGTAATTGCAAAGATATTTGATTGGATCATGTTTGAGCTTTATATCATGACATAGCAGAAGTTTAGTTGACAAACAATTGCATATCTATTATTATGTTCAAGCCTTCAACTTTTATCTTTTATTTTTCAGGAGTACTTAGTACCTGATGAATATGTTCACATAATGAGGGAATCCATGCTAAATAGATGTCCTCAATCATCTTATGAACAAGTTTGTGAAGTTGTCAGCAAAGAACTTGGAGGAACACCTGATCAAGTACACATGCATTAATTTCTCTCAAAAATGATAAATAATAAATTCAACATAAACTATAGTGTCTACATATGACCAAAAAGAAAAAAAGAAAAAAGACAAAAATAATGCATCGTATTAAGATATTGCTTAGACATGAATTTCTTAAATTGGATTCTTCGCTTCTTCGCCATACTAACTATTTTTTTTTTAAAATTTTTTTGTGACAGATATTTAAAGAGTTTGATCCTGTACCAATTGCAAGCGCTTCTCTTGCTCAAGTACATATTGCTCACACACATGATGGGCAAAAAGTTGCTGTGAAGGTTTCAAAAATGTTACTGTTTATATAGTATTCATAAACAAATTTTCTAGTGACTTATCTTCATCCTCTTATACTGAACTGCAGGTTCAGCACACCCACATGACAGATACTGCTGCTGCTGATTATGCTACTGTGGGGTTAGTTGTGAACACATTGCATCGGTTTTTCCCTGATGTTGATTACAGGTTTGAAGATCATTCTTTCTTGTGAAATGATTTTAATAGATTTGGTGTACTGAAACATACCTTTTGTCACTGTGTGGGCAATGATAACATGAGCAGACTTATGCCCATGCATCAGATATAAATTTGATTCCCACACTTCTCATGCTCCATATATGTGTAACATTTATTGTATAGTTAAAATCAAAGCCTAGCTCCGGAGTATTTCACGAAAACTCCTGATGGTATAATCCTCATATATCCTGTTTCATTGCCATCTATTGCTGATCAATTTTCCTGATTTATATAGGTGGTTGGTTGATGAAGTTCGTGAAAGTGTACCTAAGGTTAACACCTTGCTTTCTATATGTTTTTGTTTCTACTATCAGTATGCGCTATTGATTAGTTTTTGATGAAATGTTGATAATCTTTAGTGGTGTCTATCAGGAACTAGATTTCTTGGTTGAGGCCAAAAACAGCGTAAAATGTATGGATAACTTTCGGAAGCTATCTCCTCATATTGCAGATTATGTTTATGCCCCTAGGGTATATTGGACTTTAAGTACCTCAAAGTTGTTAACCATGGAATTTATGGATGCTGCACAAATAAATGATGTGAAGACCATTCAAACTCTTGGAATCCGGCCAAGTGATGTTGCAAAATTAGTAAGTTTCAGGACTTAGTTCCAAATCCATGTGATATGGACATATGGTGGAAAATGATTAGTCTATGCCTTTTAAGCATATTAATATTTTGACTTTTGGCTGTATTACAAAAAGTAGTGGATGCCAGGACCTACTTGGTTGGTTATACCTTGAACCCAGATTTCTCTGGAGCTAGTTTTGGTTTTATCTACTTTATCCAGATATTTTCATTCAGAAACTATGCACACATTTTTTTTTTTCTCATTTAACTAATAAATGCTTATATCACTTTGTGCAGGTTAGTCAGGCTTTTGCTGAAATGATGTTCAAACATGGATTTGTGCACTGTGATCCCCATGCTGCCAACATGTTAGTTCGCCCCATGCCATCTGGCCAAAGGACCCTTTTTGGTAAGGAATTCAGAATTTTCATTTTGTATTTATACTTATATTTAAAATAACTATGTTTGCCTTCCCCTTTTTGTCACATGATAGATCAGTATATTATTATTTTATTTTTTGGGTACAAAGATCAGTGTAATCTTTACTGCAACTTTATTTTCCAAATTCCTCCCTCAATTTCACAACTTTAAGTTGAAGTCTGACTCACCTACACATTGCTTTAGTTTGTGTATAGTTAGGAAGTTAACTTCAAAAGTTATATTTCTTATTCCATTCTATAGTGTTAGATTCTTTGTGGAGTCCTTGAGACATCATATCTCTCTAAATAACTTCAATGGGTAAATTGCAATTGGTCCCTTAGCTTTTGTTTGGTTCACAAATGGTCATTTACTTTTGATGTTTGCAAAGATCTAGTTTTGAAGAAAAATTACCTTAGCTTTGAAAATTGGCAGAATGATAGTGTTTGTCCTTTTATTAATAGGGAAAAGAAACAGTCCCTAACATAAATTGATTATCAACTAAACACATACACTATGTAAATCCTTTTGAATGCTGGTAGTTCATTGATATTTAAGGCAAAAAGAAAAATGTGAAGTTCTGAATTTTGTTTTACTTCAATTGTAGCAGGAATTGTGTCTGTTTGTTCTTTTATTGTTCTCATACTAGTAGCTATCCGTTCGTGATGGATACAATTCCTTTATAAAGTTATTTTAAAAAGAATGACAACCTTTTTTTCTAACACCCTTAATAAGACTTTGTCTGGTTATTCTGCCATAGACTTTTAGTCTTTTGATTGTCTACAGAAACTACATGTAGAAATTTCACTTGATATGCATGCACAAACACCACTATGGTAGATTTCATGGTAAAATCTCCTGGCATACAAACAAATTTGTTGGCTGAAATTTTTATGAACCCCCTAAGTCTGCTATACTTAAATTTGAGAATTTGTTATTCTTGTTTTTCTCTCTGACCTTTTTTTTTTTTTTTTTTTTTAATAATTGAATAGGAAAGAGAAAGCCACAATTGATACTTTTAGACCATGGCTTATACAAAGAACTTGATTCCTCTACAAGAATGAGCTATGCTGCACTCTGGAAGGTGAGTTGCTCTGTCCAACAGAACGAGGTGTGGCTCATCCTTTGCTGCATATTTTATTTTTTTTCTTACCAATTATATGATTTTTTTTTCTATAGGCATTGGTAAGTTCTGATGCCAAAGGTATTAAGGAAAATAGTGTAAAACTGGGTGCGGGCGAGGATCTTTATGTATTGTTTGCTGGGATTCTTACAATGAGACCTTGGAATAAAGTTGTAGACCCTTCTGTTGATCATTTGGTGATCCAAGGCACAGATAACGAGCGTTCTGAACTCCAGGTGATCACTCTTCTTAGAGAAGCACTTGCATTGATTTGTGTCACTGTATTAGAGATCGAGATTTATTTTATTTATTTATTTTATAATAATTCTTGGAAAGAGTAATTTTATATAATTTGCCAACAGTTTTTAGTTGTTTCTGTTTGTGAATAATTTGGTTGAGGTGAATTGTGATTTCAATTGAAGTTTGGGGGGTTTTTCATGTAACCAAAAACCAAAAAACAAAAAAAAACAAAAAACAAAAAACAAAACAAAAACTTCAAGCAAGTTCACTAATATTCATGTTGTTTTGCAGATGTATGCTTCTGCATACCTCCCTCAAATTACTGAGCTACTCAGGAGATTGCCTCGTGTTATTCTTTTAATGCTGAAGACAAATGACTGTCTACGAGCAGTTAATAGGACCTTGGTATGACTTAGCTAGAAGTGATAATTAAATTTTTTTTTTATTTATAAAAAAACAGTTTGTTTTTGCTGTGAATTTTGCAAAGTTCTGTCCAGCCACTCCAGCACTCTAGCCTTGCATTAGACTAGTTTACCATGAAACACAAAATAACAAATAGGTACCAGATTTAATCAATGCAAGATTACTAAAACTATTCTGCCAGACTAAAAAAATAACAGAAAGGGTCAAAGCATTAATCAAACTTCTACAAGATTTGATTTGAATTGAATTGACTCTCAAATGCATGGCATAAAATTCTTCATGAAGCATATTTCCTACAGAATTAATTTCTTCCGACATATCAAATAATACGAGTCTTCTCTGTTATGCTTTGCTACAGGTCCAAGGTTCCTCTCTCGAGTCATTTTATATCATTGGGAAAGTTTCTTCTGAGGCAGTTCTTGACTCAGTGTGGGAGAAGAGGTCGTTATTATCTTGGATCAACTTCTGGTTGCAGAAAATATTGTTAGAAGCCCGGCTTTGTGGAATGCAACTTGCTGTGTGGCTTTTGCAGCTTCAGAAAGTTTTGACAATTGGAAATCACTAACCACCTTGAGCAGTGGTTAGTCTGAAATTACGTGACATTTTTGCCGCAGGCATAGGTGTTCTTTGTCTCAGGAACCATCCCTTGCAGTCTTAATAATAATTTGAAAATAGAGCTTCAAATCTGGCGATTCTTTATGAATCAGATGCATGAAAGACTGCATCCGACAGAGGCTCCTTGCCCATTAGGTACAATTCTTTAACTATACCGAATATAAACATTATTTCACAGTGATTCCTTCCCGATTAGATACGATTCTTTCACTGTCCCGAGTACAAGCATTATTCCAGTGGGAGTATTTGATTGCGTTGTGATCTCCTCAGTTGATTGATTTTAAACATTTTTTTACAGTTTATTAAAGAGAAATAGTGATTATGATACAGAGTATTTATTATTCATTAGAATTGAGACATGTCAGGGAGAGGGTGTAACTCATTACTACTACAACAAAAATCAAACCAAACATGAACATCCATGATTGTTACTTGTTAGCATGGGGGGCCCATATGGGCTACTGCATTTTTTCCTTTTTCTTATGTGCTTGAAATGCTTTACTTATTATGATGCTTGATGTCTTCTAAGGTTGAAATATCTCAGTATTAGATTTAGGTAGCACGGAAACAACGTGGGAAAACACATCACACACACACGCACATTAAAAATCTTGTGTAAAATCGTGAGATATATAATAATTTTAACTAAAATGTAATACTATTCTACGGCCCCTTAATAATTACGGAGTATTACATTTTAGTTCAAAAGTATTACTTTTTAGTTAAAATGTAATATTATTCTATAGACTCATAATAAGTATTACATTTTAGTTCAAAAGTATTACACGCTTGATGTGAAACGGCATTATACAAGACTTATTCATATATAAAATATAGGGGTTTATCTTGTAAATATTTTTCTTTAGTATACCTAAGTATTAACAGGCCGTTTGGTACTTTCCCATCCATTAAATTTCTAGAAAAATGTTTCAGAGAAATATGTTTGATGGAAATTAAATTTCTAGAAAAATGTTTCAGAGAAATATGTTTGATGGAAATTACTCTACAGGAAAAATTAATTAACATGTTTGGTGAATTGGTGTTATCTGAAAATATAATAATTAAATTACCTGAAAAATTAATTAACAATGTTTGGTTCGTTTAAATTTTCTCAGTACAATTATTATAATCGCTAATATATCTTTTCTATATAAAAACATTAAAAAACAAACAAATATTTAGAAATTTAAATTACTTGTAAATTAATAATTAGGAGTTTAATAATACGGAGTAGTATTCAAAATAGTATTCAAAATACAAAAGGAAAAAGGGTCAAATAAGCCCCCGAACATTTCACGAAAAGTCAATTAGGCCCATAAACTTTTAAAAAGTGCAATTAAACACATCAACTCACAATTTTAAGGCATTTAACTCCATTAGCAGGTTACCTCTAAGGTAAGTTCCGGTAAATGCTTATGTGGCTCGCCACATAAGCTTTGTTTTGATTATTTGGCTTGTCACCTAAGCATAAATTAAAAAAATTAAATTAAAAAATTAGAAGAGGATTTAAATATCAAAATTCCAGATTTCCAGCTCCAATTCTCAAAATCTTCATCTGCATTTTTAAACAATTGCTTCGTCTTCTTCACCGTCTCCAGTAGTTCTTCACCGTCGAACGACCATCACTCCTCCACCATCGTCGCTGCACTCTAGTAGCAGTAAAAGACTTTTCTTTTTCTTCTTCTTCATCCTCCTCTTCGTCTTCTTATTTATGGTTTTAATTTTTGAAGATATATTAAATATTTAATTTTGTGTAGCTTTTCAGAATTAAAGAGTTTCTCTTTTTCTTCTTTCTTTTTCTCTCTCTAAATTTCTTGAAAAATGGTGATTTGACACCCAAAAAGAAAACACAGAAAGAGAAAATTTTGGTGGTGATGGTATTACATTGGATTGTAAAGCGTGTGCTTTGCTAGGAGATTTGTAGTTGAAAATGTCTGGCCGCAGCAAAGCGTGGTGGTGATGTTGGAGATCTGGGATAGATGAAGGGTGGATTTAGCCAGGAAAGCAAAAATGATTTGGTAGCACTGGTGAGAAATTTTCTATAAAATGGAAGCATTGGTACACCAGGAGTGCTGTTATGTATTGGTATAAACTCCAGGTTGCATTATTTAGTTTCTGTATTTTTAGATATGCATAATATATGCAGGGACGGTGAAGAAATGGAGAAAGAAGATGATTAGGAATTATGGTCGGACATGAGAGGGTTAAATTCTATTATTATTATTTTTTTTTTTTCTTACTTATGCTTATGTGGCAAATCAAATTTTAATATTTTTGCCAAGTAAGCTGCCACGTAGGCGTTGATCATAGGTAACCTGATGGTTAACCGGCTAATGGGGTGAATTGAGTTAAAATTGTGAGTTGACGTGTTTAATTGCACTTTTTAAAAGTTCATGGGCCTAATTGGCTATTCGCGAAATGTTCAAGGGCTTATTTGACCCTTTTCCCAATACAAAATAATATGCATGCATAAAAAGATCAAGTCATCAAATTAAAGTACCTAATGTGTGTGCGCGCGTTTATATGTATCTACTATCTATCTACTATACTAATAAGAGCCAAAGAAAGTTATGCTAGAAAAAATGACGGTCAAATTATTAAATCAAATGGAGTTTATATGTATCTACTATCTATCTACTATACTAATAAGAGCCAAAGAAAGTTATGCTAGAAAAAATGATGGTCAAATTATTAAATCAAATGGATGGTTCAGATTGTTTAGATTTATATTTTTCCTTGAGATTTTCTAATTTATCTTTAATTATATGATTATCCGTTAAATATTATCTTTTTCATTAATATTCTGTTTAACTTTTAACTTACCAATTAATTTTTATAAGTAAGGTCTTAGGGTCGAACCTTATCCCAATCAAAGTTGACATAATTGTTGAACATATACTACAAATATGTTAGAGTATATTATTCAAAAGTAAATACCGCACTCTATTACTCTTATTAAATTAAATAAATTAGTAGTTACAACAAAAAAATAATACATATGCATTTTTTTATTTTATAATTCGATGTCTACAATGCCTTTATTCAAAAAAAAAATATTCATTATCAAAAAATTTAAAAAAAGATATAATTTCATTAGTTATATTGTCTATATTTTTTACGATACAAAGATTCTTTATCTTCAAATTTATTAATTAATTATATTCACTACATTGTTCATTATTTTTTTCTACACTATCTTGTAATTAAATATCAAAGTTATACTAAAAAATAATTATATATATTTATTTACCAAGTATTATTATGTTAATAACATGGAAATTTTTTTTAAAAAAAAAAAAGTTTAAAGTCAATCATATTAACTACTTAAGAGAATTTGTTGACAAATAAGACATTCAAATAACTCAATAAATTGAAGCATGAACATCTCCTATATAATATTGCATATACTTTGAAATACTTATTTAAAAATAAATATTGTGCATTATCTCATTCGCGCAATGCGCGTGAAAACTAGTATACATACTTAATAAAAAGAAAAAAAGAAAAGGAGGGGAGGGTGTTTTGGGGGGAGGGCGATCGTAGCAAAGAACAAGAACTCACATTTCTTTTGATTTTTTTTTCTTCTTTCAAATTAGATCATTGAAATGCATTTTGAATGTATTTTACATTTAGGAAGCGTGCCTTCATTGTTTCTTTTAGAAGCACTCCACTTCAAGGGAGTATTTGGTTCGATGGAATTTTTTTCCAAAGGAATTATAATTTTTAAAAGGAGCTTATTACCGAAATAGTCCCTCGACTATTGCGAAATTACCAATTTGGTCCTCTATAATTTTTCGTGCCCAATTTAGTCCCTCGACTTTGAAATTTTTAACCAATTTGGTCATCCGTTTATTTTACCGTTAAACATCCGTTAAATCGGGACCAAATTGGTAATTTTGCTATAGTCAAGGGATCAAATTGGTAATTTTTCAATAGTCAATGGACCATTTCAGTGAAAAATTAGTTACCAATTTGGTCCCTTGACTATTGAAAAATTACCAATTTAGTCACTTGACTATAGCAAAATTACCAATTTGATCCCGATTTAACGGATGTTTAACGGTAAAATAAACGGAGGACTAAATTCGTTAAAAATTTCAAAGTCGAGAGACTAAATTGAGCACAAAAAATTGTCGAGGACCAAATTGGTAATTTCGCAATAGTCGAGGGACCATTTCGGTAATAAACTCTTTTTAAAAGTAGAAACAAAAAATCAATTATGCTTTGTTGATTCATGGAATTTTTTTCTAAAGGGAATTTAAATTCCTTAAATATGAAGAAAATATTTTCTTTAGCTATCTTAGATATCTTTTAAAATGGCACTAGGAACAAAGTTTAACCTAGTATGAACAAATTAGCTTAGTATGACTTGATTGTATCGAGCATAGTTTAGGGATGAAAGTTATCAAACAATGCCCTTATTTAAACATTACTATAATATTTATTATATTATTATATAAATTATATAATTATAATATTGTAATTCAATTTTTAATTTTTAATATTTTAACTTATAAATTATAATATTTTAATTTTAAATTATTATTATTTTTATTATCATTATTATTGTATAAGGACATATTGATATTTATACTCATTATTCCTCACAATTTCAAATCCAACGAAACAATATAATCAATTTTTCGAGTAATTTTTTCCATGAAATTTAAAGTTCTTTCCTCTTCAATTATTTTCACGAACCAAACCGCCATAAGGCCTGTTTGGTTGGATGTAGTTTGGGGGGAATTGCAATTCAGTGAATTCCCAAACTACAGTGTTTGGTTGGAGGGAATTGCAATTCTGCGGAATTGCAATTCCCTCTAAATGATGAATTGCAATTCGGTGGAGAGGATGGACAATTTGTTTGTGTAAAGACAATTTTTGCCCCTCCCATACCCTTTTGTCTTTTTTTTTTTTTTTTAATTTGAAAGAATAATTATTATTATTATTATTATTATTATTATTATTATTATTGCTACTACTACTATTATTACAACATCTACCACAACATAAGCGAATTTTAGTCATTTAGTCGCTTATTACGTTTCAATTCCCTGTACTCCTATTTCTGCATACCAAACACTGTAATTTCAATTCCTACTTTATTCATTGAATTGCAATTCCACCGAATTACAATTATTTTCCCTCTTAATTCCCTCTTTCCAACCAAACGCCCTGTAAGTGTTGTTGCACATAATAGCATCACAATTCACGTGTCTTGTTTACTTGGAATTCATGATTTTGTCACCTTCAAAGTGCAATTGGTCAAAATGAACCACACCAACTCCTCCCAATTTAGCATTTGAAAAATAACATAACATATAGAGAATTAAATGGCACAACTGCACAAGTACAATGCCTCAACAACTCAACATATTGTTATGTCAATTGTTTTACTTTGGGATGATGTTCACAATTATAGTTGCAAAATTCTGGTAAAAAATTGAATGCACAATGGTCAGCAAGTGCATTTATTGTGTGTTTGAAGGGGGGTGGGTGACCCTCTTCCACCAAGAAGAAGGTGCCTGTATTAATGTTGGACGTTGAACAAATGAAATGCTTACACAATTTGGTTGGACTCTTTACTCCCTCCTCCTACCAAACCCAATCTCATTTGGAAAGTGCAAGTAGTTTTTTTTTTTTTTTTTTTTTTTTTTTTTTTTTTTTTTTGTGGTTGGAAGGCAAGTAGGTTAATTTTTCGAGAGTAATATTCTCATCATGTGTCCCTCGTTAAATAAAAGAGAAAGAAAAAGGAGAAAAAAAACCTCGCTTATGATCAACAATGGTTTGTTGCTGCATCAAAAAAGAGTAAAATTGGAGTACATGAAGATGGTGAAATATTACTCTTTTCATTTAGGGCAACTTTTTTCTTTAGGCAAAATTACTTTTTTTTTTTTTTTTTGGGTCATACATGGATCACTGGATGATCACAAATTTGATTATTGTCAATATTTTTTTCTGTCAAACTCTCACATAGATGGTCTTTTTAGTATGATTTACCTTTATGTGTAAGCTACTACAAAAGAGCGAGACTTACATAGTACACATTTTCAGCGGATGAATTTCTCTCGTTACTCACAAAAAATTATTTTAGATAAGATGGATTGGAGATTGTATTTGTGGCATTTTATCTTAAAATTACATGTTAACCATAATCCTGGTTTGGACTTACTAAGGGTGTGTTCGGTTCGCACATGGGAATCAGAATCGGTATGGGTATCGAATACTTGGTAAGGGTAATGGGTTTTAGTAAAAGTATTTTGCATGTTTGGTAGTAGGGTGGAATGGGAATGATTATTAATAGTTGGAGAAGAAATAAGGAAAGGGAATGAAACTCTTATTTCATTAGGGTCAGGCCCGTTCCTATCATTTTATAGGCCCGGGGCATAGCATAAAAAATGGGCCTTATATGAAATTAATTTATATATGCGTAAGGAAAAAAAAACTAATGACAAATAACTTGAAATAAGATTTACACGTTTTTAACAATTTTGCATACACAATAATAATAATGAAAACAACTCTAGATGCATGCTGATTTCAAAAAAAAAAAAAAAAAAAAAAAAAAAAAAACCTAGATGCATGCTTTCGTTAGTTATGAATGAATTTTTCTTTGTTGGCTTAAAAAATACCAAATATTCAATATTTGCATATGTGTCTTCATAAATAAAGAATTACAGTTAATAAAAACGAATAAACAATTTAAAATCAAATAAGCTTATAGACAATCACATTGTTATTATAATAAATAATAAAATAATTAAATTAATAATAATTATAAAACACAACTTACAAAAAAGAGTAGAGCATGAAATCTTAATTACTTGGAGCAATAAATCAAAATACTTTAAAACGTAATAAATGGTATTCGTAACAAAATATAAAACATGATTAATTGGATAAAATAGTTTGAATAGAAAACACATTATAAATCACACATATTCTTTATTGATATCATATTTATAAATAATTTTCTTTTAGTAAGATCAATTTCAAATTTTTTTTATAGATTAATATGAATACAATGAGTCAATGACACATAATAGAACTTCTAAACTACATTGACTAGATAATTCATAAAAAAATAAACTATCTTTTAAAATTATTTCATAACTAAATCACAAAATATATTACATATACTTAAATCGTTATAAAGTTCACAAAATAACACATGTTCTAAATATTAATAAATTACTCGAATATAAATATATTCAAAATTTGATATGAATCACAGATCAATCTATACTATAAATCTCATTATAATTATAGAAATGTAAAATAATCACATAGTTACAACTCAAAAAATACAATTAGAAATAGAAATAAATTCCATATGTTATAATTTGAATACTATAAAATATTTTTAAATCATCTTCTAAAGAGTATGGAGGGAAAATTAAATTTCATAAGTTATAATTTTATTTTAATTTTAATATACTATATATAATATCTCTAAATTTGTCTTGGGAGGAAAAATTTAAAGTATCCATGGGAATTCAAAAATTTAAAGTTTAAAAAGAAACATATGTAGCCATAAGGTTTTGACCCCATGACCTCAACATTGTGGGCAATAAGTCCCACCAACTAAGCTAAATCAAATTTATTCTATTTAAATGTATATTAAATACTTATACCTAAAACTTTATAGTATATATATATATATAAAAAGTAGTGGGCTAGGGTGGGCCCCTTTCAAGCGTGGGCCCTGGGCAAGGGCCCAGCCCGCCCTTGCCCAGGGACGGGCCTGATTAGGGTATGATTTTTCTAATTAATGAGGTATTCCAAACCCATAGTAGTATTCTAAAAACCTATCAACCAAACAATAACAATCACTTTGATACCCATACCTTATGCCTAAACCCACCAACCAAACACACCCTAAATATGACAAACTTTAAAATGATATTGTAATCTTAACCAAAATGAGAAGTTATCAATTTAGTAAAATATTTATTACTTTCTAATAAATAAATGTCAGGATAATGGAATTTTCCTCCAATAGGGTCTTAAAATAGAGGATTTTTTTTAAAGGTAACAATGAAGATTGAATAGTCATCCAAATGAAATTTGATAGCAACTTATAACAAGCTCAATAGAAATTTTTGTAGGACAACCTTAACAACTAACTTGATAACTATAAAGTTACAAGTTTGATTCTTAACAATAGTGAACTATTGACCTTTTTTATATGAGTCATTACTTGCATGTATAATAAGCACATGCTCTTCACATGCTTGTTAGTTCTGTTAGGGTGGTCACCAACTGACAACCACTTTAAGTTTTATTTATTTCTTTATTTTTTTTAACCTTGTACAATTCACCAGGCAATTAAGCTATAAAAAAAATTGTAAAAATTTCTAAATCATTGAAGTTGCTCTGATTTAGTCAAAACTTTCTTCTTCTTCTTTTTTTTTTTTTTTTGGGAAAGATTTAGTCAAAACTTTCTAAATCGACTAAAATGCATTGGAAGAGTTCATAAAAAAGGAGACAATATATTGGTTTTGAATTGATCAGACTCATAGTGTTATGTAATTATTGAATATCAAAAATTATAAATTAAAAAGGGAATTTTTCAATTAAAATTCATACTTTTTTTTTGTTTATATATTATATATAATAAGACTTATAATTAGATACACATATAATGAATAATATTACTTATTACATGTACTTAATACTGAAACAAAATAATTGAAATACAATTGTATCAAGTAACAATTTAAATTAATAGTTTAGATATTTCAATTTACGAGAAAATTTATCATCTTTATCTAAAAATACATCCGGGATAATATTTGCTTAATAACTCTAATTGACGTAAAACCAAAAAAATATAAATAATTTATTATTTATATGATGTGTTCTATTTTAACTTAAAAAATTAAATGGATATGAAACTAAACTAGTTTGGTTGGCGTATGTAGTCATACACTCTTGTTCCTTAAGGGAGGTCGGGAGTTTGGGAGGTCATGAGTTCGAATCGAATTCCCTCTTGTATGAAAAAAAATAATCAAGCTAGCACATCGAATCCCCTCTTGTATGAAAAAAATCAATCAAGCTAGCACTTTGCCCCTTAATTGGGCCAGACTCATACACTCCGCAAATTTTACTGTGGACCATGCATCAAAATGACGTTGTTTTGATTGTGGACCATGCATCAAAATGACGTTGTTTTGATTAATGACAGTTAACTTTCAATTTATATACACTGACACAACTGCAGTTTCTTTTCGATATAACTGCAGTTTCATTCGACATTATAAACTCAAATATGTGAAATTTTTATTCAGTTTCCTTTCAACACAACTACAGTTTCTTTTATAATATACTGCAGTTTCCTTTCAATACAACTACAATATCATTTCGATATAACTACAGTTTCATTGGACAATATACATCCAAAAATGTAAAACGGTTAATTATTATTATTTTATATACACTGCAGTTTCCTTTCAACACAACTACAATTACATTTCGATATAACTATTGTTTCATTTGATAATATAAAAACAAATGTGAAACAGTATCTTTTGAGATGAACTATAATATCTTTTATGAAGCTCTGCCGCAATCGTTTCCTTTACTTAATGAAACAACGGCGTTTCTTTTACATTGTGGACCCTGGTCTGACAAAAAAATTAACGGGATATATTATACATTTATTTCCATATTTATTTCTGGATACTGCCATACTGTGAGTCTGACCTCAAAATTGGCAGCTCAAAGAAAACGGTAGCGACTAGCGAGCTACTTTACACCCCACTTTGTAACAAACACTCGCGCTGCTACTCACCGGAAAACTAAACGTTACGGCGCCGGCGTCGGATACCGCGATCCGTAAAAGCTTTCCTCTCTAGCGCATTATACTGCGAGTCACAGAAATGGTGGGGCCACAGAGACCGCAGTTTGTGCTGTTCGGATCGTCGATAGTTCAGCTCAGCTTCAGCAACGGCGGTTGGGGTGCCATTCTCGCCGATGTCTACGCTCGTAAAGTACGCAACTCCCTCTCCCTCCTTACAGTTACAGACGCATAAATACATTTGAATTTTGAATTGTTTTAACTTTTAAGCATTTGCCAGTATGCCTATTGTTGTTCGTATGGAACGATCGTCGAAGATATGCTAAATTTAACCAGGTTTTGATGTCATGATCCATATATTTCACTTTTTTTTTCTTTTTTTTTTTTTTAAATTTACGGCTTCTTATTTCTTAGCCGCTTAGCTATGTTGTAATTCTGAGATCGTTGCTTTGAGCTTAAAGTTTGATGCTCTCTAGCGCAAAAACAAGAGGAAGTAAATTGAACTTGTCTTTATTGGTTTCTGAATGATGATAATATGATAGCCATTCATCCGGTTTAGCAGTCTTCATTTCTGAAATTAAAAAGTGAAATGAGAAATCAGGCACTTCAAATTTGTTCCTAGACTACTTCTCAATTGTGGTAAATAATTATTAAAATAATTTAAGTTGTAAGGCTTTCTACTTTTATGGCCGAGCAGAATTTTTTTTTTTTTTTTGAGTGACGAGGAAAATGCAACCACCAGTCTAGGTAGGCCGCTCTCGTTGTAGTCGAATATGTAAACTTATGGAGTTATGGTTACCAAGTCATTAGCGTGACCAACTTGGCAAGCAGGACTTTTTATTACAATGATAGTAGGATATGTTTCTGACTCGTTTTTGTATGTACAGTTCATAAGATGGTTGATCTGTCTCTTTGTTATACATTATAATTCCAATAAACTGACTTACCTTGGGTGTCTTAACTTAGTGCAAAAATATCATCTTCTCTACTGATTTCTTGTAGGCGGATATAGTATTACGAGGTTATTATGGTTGGAACTCACGACGTGCTGTCCAAGTTCTAGATAAAGTTTTTCCTAAGGTAGTGTCTTGTTCCTAATCGAATCTTGCTATTTACTGGGAAAAGGTGTATGCTAGACTTTTTTGGTTCCATTATACCAGCACAGTGTTTTTGGTGTTTGCAGGATGCTGCAGTTCAGCCTGAATTGGTGATAGCTTATTTCGGTGGTAATGACTCGATGGGACCACACTCTTCTGGGCTTGGTCCTCATGTACCACTCCCTGAATACATTGAAAACATGAGGAAAGTAGTACTTCATCTTAAGGTAGCTTATCTTGGAGCAAGAATATGATTTTATTATAATTCAGGGAAATATTTGCACCTTCTCTCTCCTCTTTCACTTGGTAAAGAAATTATCCAAATTAACTGTAATTTGATTATTTTTGTTATGTGAAATCAGAGCCTTTCAGACACAATTCGGATAATCTTTCTCAGTTCCCCCCCTGTCAATGAAGCCAAAGTGAAAGAGACCAGGTATGCTTGCCAATCAGTTCATACTCCACCCATGCTCTAAGTCTTAAATCCTGATTTATAATTAATGGAGCTGTTTTCTAGGTATACTTTCTTGTCAACATTTTTCCCCCAATTGGATTTCTCGAACACTGATTTGACACCTTCTTTCTTCTTTAACAATTTTCTCTTTCAAACAGTTCATATTTCAGCGAGCTAGTTAGAACCAATGATTTATGCAAAAAATATTCAGATGCATGTATAGATCTGTGCAAGGAGCTGGGTGTGATGGTTGTTGATCTTTTCACTTCAATTCAGAAACGTGAAGATTGGGAAAATACTTGCTTTATGTAAGCATTAAGTTCTCCTAGCTCATTTTCTTTGTTTTTTGTCTATGTGAGATGATCTATTTTTTAATCTATAAGGGCAATCAACAAAACCCTGGATACAAATTAGTCCTGCTTAATTTTCTCTCCTGTTTTAGCAGACATTTTAATATTTTAGTATAATACTCATTCACTCCTTAGTTGCTTTGAAAGTTAAATTTTCTGTGTGCATTTCTTTTTGACTTTTGTACTAGTTAGACCTTCTGCCATGCATATGGGTCAATCCAATTTCTTTTACAATGTTGCTGAAATTTAAGCAATCTAGTGACACAGTCATTTCCTTCTTATATTTGCTTTGCCTTCATTTTGATATCAAACATTTGAAAGCCAATCTAGTCTCACAGCATAGTTCCAACCTGCACTGATCTCTAGGTTCTAGATGTTGGATCACACAATTTGCACCTAACTGGTCATGCCTAAATAACCTATTAGTGCTACCATTTTGGTTTTTCAAGTTTACTATGCTTGTGCTACGTCTAAATGTCTAATATTTTGAGGTTATTCCACTTCTGTTAAATCTGACATGTTCTCGGTTTTTCATGAATGATAAACATCATATCTACAATGTAATACGGAGTAATATTTTGGGGAATGATCAATATCAGCTCCATAATGTTCTTATTAACAAATAAGGGATACCATTCTCTCGGAATGCTAAAATGCAGATCTGTCACTCTGCTATCAAAAATCGCAAATTCTTCCATTGATTGGTTAAGAAATTTGCCCTGTTTTGCATTAGGCATTATATGAGAAAACTAGTCCGAAATGTTCCTGGAAACACAGCCCAACAGAAAAAACAGGTTTCACCTTTTCAAGAATATACTTTTTGCAGAGAGCATAATGAAGTTTCTAACACATAGTAACACTCCACTTTTCTCTTTTGGCATACTGTGTCTCTCTTTCTAAAACTTGGTCTCTTATACTTTCCCAGTGACGGGGTTCACCTAGCTGAAGAGGGCAGCAAAGTCGTCGTTGAAGAGATTCTCAAGGTTCTGAAAGAAGCCGATTGGACGCCAAGCCTACACTGGAAATCCATGCCTACCGAATTCCCCGAAGATTCAGAATATGATCTAGTTGCTTCTGATGGGAAAACCACCTTAAATCCCAGTGAATGGACATTCCATCGTGCAATTAAATGGGATTAGACAACTAAACTGGAAAAAAAAAAAGGTTTGAGCCAATGTATCCAACTCCTCACTTCAGAAGTACCAGCATTAGTCATTAAGGTAAGTATATGACTGCAGAAGAGCAAAGATTTACAGACTTGCAGTAGTTCCCAGGGAATTGTTATTGCTGCCAACTATAATTCCCACCTATATAATGATTATTTGCTTATTTGCCCTTCCATACATACTTCACTACTATTATACAATGTAGTATCTGATATATACTTTCTCAAACGTTTTCAACCCAAAGAATCTAAGCCCTCACCACCGGGGTTTGAACATATGACCACCTATTTGGAGTGGTAACCGATATGCTATTACATTGCATGGTAGTTGGCTCATTACTATTACTCTCTATAATGTAGTTGTATCCCAACTTTATGTAAGTTATAGAGTTCATTTCAATTTTGACCTGTGGACTCATGCGTTGTTATTTGTTTTGATATTTTGAGTTCAAAATTGACCAAATTTAGCAGTCGTTATACCGTGGACCATGGGCCATGGCTGATACTGCAGTTGTGTTGAAAGAGAACTGCAGTTGCACGGAACAGAGGCCGTTTCATTCGTCTGAAACTGCAATTGTGTTGAACGGATGAACGACCTCTGTTCCGCGCAATGGTTCGGGTAATATCGAGTGTCTTAGTACCTAACCCTCTCTACTCTGCTCCCAAACCCTCTCAAACTCTATTAGGATAGATTCATAGATCCAGGTAATTAACAATCATTATACCGTGGGCGGATTATGGTCCACCTTGACATACAAATTCATTTTTAAAATATAGAAATTAGAAAGTTGATTTGCTAAAGACCTTGTGGTCAAGCGGCATCTGGTGTATACTCCCATGTGGGAGGGAGTAGGTTCGAGCCTTAGTGGAGGCATCTGTTTCCTTGACTCCTCTTTGCGCTTCAGTAGGTTAGGTTGAGAAAGTGGTTATGTTTTACAATATAACAGTTGTTATGCCAGGGATCCGAAGGTCCATGTTCAACAATACAACACAAGTTTTGAATCTATATAACAAAATTGTGAATATTGAGTAATGTAATTTTGTATATTGAAATCTAAAATTATCAATATATAGTTCCAAATTTGTGAACATAGAGTTCTAAATTTGTAAACACACACACACACGCACACACACATATATATATATATATATTGCATTCTTTCATTTAGTAGTAAAATATTTAGAAGTATTTAAGTTAAATTTTTTTATTTTTATAAATTAAAAATAGCGTCGGGGATTCCCCGTTCCCCGATAATCCCCGTGGGATAGGGATGGGGATGGGGAGATTTTTTCCATCACCGATGGGGATGAGGATTGGGGGAGAAAGTCGGGGGCTAGGATGGAGGGTATACCCCCGCCCCGTTAACATCGCTAAGGGGTCCTGTGGGCTTAGAAAGTCATTGACGCAATATGTCAAAATTAAAAGAATAGGATTAAATGTGACAATGTCACAATAGACTAAATGTGACAATGCCATAATAGTTGAGGACTAAAAGTGAAAGTTGTTCAAAGTCAAGGATGTAATATGACAAAATTAAAAGAATATGACTAAATATGACAATGCTACACTAGTCGAGGACTAAAAGTGGAATATGCTCTAATGTTATATAACATTGTTGGTTCAAATTAGGTAATTACATAGATAATCTATTATTACCACCTAGGTAATGTTGGAGGTAATGTGATTGCCCATTTTCTAAGAATTCTTACATCGTTTTTTAATATTTAAAATTTACACTTATCAACTATTTTTATCAAATAACAACAACATGTATTGATACATATATAAAATAATATACAAACATGTGTGTGTATTTATTTATTTATTTATATAATATAACCTAAAATATAATATCAACTAAACATTAATGTTACATTTTCAAAATTCCAACTAAACAAACAATGTAATCTTATATTCTCGCCATCTTACATTATCTTTCTAAAGATAATATTACTCAAAGATAGTCTCACAAAAGTAACAAAACCACAATTTGCATTCACTCAAATTTTGACACATCTAAGGGATCTAGTTACTAGTTTCATGTAGCTTCATTTAGCTTCTCTTTTTTCTTTTTTCTTTTTTCTTTTTTTTTTCTTTTTTCTTTTTTCATTTCTTTTACCAAAATATAAAAACTCATCGAAAAATTAAGAGTTAAAGACCCAAAATAATAATAATAATAATAATAATAATAATAATAATAATAATAATAATAATAATAATTCAGTAATACATTTACTTTTGAATCTCTTTAATTTAAAAAGTAATTCAAAATTATTTTTTTTAAAAAAAAGATAATGAAAAACATTAATAATAATAATAATAATAATAATAATAAATAAATAAATAAATAAATAAATAAATAAAAGTAACCACAACCTAATTATTTGGGAGAAGGAATATAATAAGAACAATTGTACATACATTAACGAACACCAATAATACAAGGTAGCTATAAACAGAGTTATACAAGAATCTTCGAATCCACCAATTATACAGGCTGTCACCATTGTCTGAATGGGAGAGACTACACAACCTCTTTTCACTACTTCACTTCACTTCACTTTGTCTATGCCATACTCATTCAGACAAAATCATGCTATACAAAAATTCCCTTTCTCAGAAAAGTAACTTATTATCACAACAATAACATCTTCTTCATCCTACGTTGTCAATCCAGAACTTGGGATTCCATGCTTTTGAAACCATTCCGGCATATGGAACCTTTGGTTGAGCACCGGCCGCACGTCCTCCTGCTGAGAGAGATGCTTGAGGAGCGGAAGTATCACGTCCATTAGCTGATAGAACGGAAAAACATTATTAGACACGAGCAAACAACGTGGGAAAAAGCGAGAGAGAGGATTGAGGAAGGGTGCGAGTTTTTGAGTTTGCGAACTAGACCTGCTCATCGTGCGGCTGTCCAGCAGAGAATGGAATGCAGGGAATCCCGTTTAATGGTTGCAATAAGAAACTGAAGGGGTTGTTGTCAACAATAACAATTCGGGATAAATCATTTGATATGCCAGACAAATCCTTCACGTGCTCTCGATATTCCCTGTGATATAATATAGCACACCCCATAGGTGTAAGGTGAAAGCCCGGTTTTTAACAAGAAATTCTCCATGCATAGAATCTCAATAATATCACAGAATAGGGTTACAAGGTGTAGTGGCTGCGGGTTTCCCTCGTCATCCAAAAATAATAATAATAATAATAATAATAATAATATCACAGAATGGGCTTCAGGAATACAGGACCATGGTAATATTTACATGCATAATTTCTAAAAACAAACAAAATTCATGATGATTGCCACAGAAGACTATGGAGTACGGCCTTTTAAAAATGCAAATGTAAAAACGACATGAAAAATTGAAAGTAGATGCCCCGTGAAAATGAAGTTGAGGTCAAGCATAGGTTAAAGAGCCTCACAGCAAAGCACAGGAGACTAGATATTAGGCATTTACGTTATTCTTGTATTGTATTTTCTCATTTCTAATTCCTATTATGATAGTTTATGTGCTAACAGAGTAAGATAAAACCTGAAGTAAATTTATAAAATGCGAGCCTCCAGATAACCAAAAGGGTGCAAGACAAGAGGTGGCTGCAGATACTGTTTGAAATTAAAGAACTGATAAATCAAAACCTAGAGAATACAGTGTGGCGAAAGAGCTGTGATACTTACGTGCTAGTGGTCGAAGGCCTGTAAAGTCTGCGAATAAACCGATTTTCAACATCTATCTTGTCAACAAGGGGCCTCGCATAGCCTACAGGGAGACAATAACCAAACATCAATAAAGGGCACAGTTCAGGGGAAAGAAAATAAAACCATGAAGAGATGAACAAACCTTCAAGTCCAGCAGTAAATAACACAAGGTCAGCAAATGTGCCAAGTTGTTTCAGAAATTCATGGAGTCCAGGACGTTCAAACACCGTGACATAGTTGATCTTAGGTTTGCCATCGCATTCCTTGAGAACAACAAAAACAAATTTTAAAAAATAAAAAAGAAAAAAAAATCATTTCAAAAATTTGCCTTGTAAGTAATTGTAGAATGTAGATATTGAGTTCTCACCTTGTCCGAAGATACACACTCGAGTTCAAACCAGTTCAACCCGGCCTCAGTAGCCTCAGTAGTTATTATAGAAGGCAAAGTTGATGTCTCATATGCACAAACTAAAGTTTCATCCAAGTCAAGAACCACCTGCTAGCACTCGACAAGTTGAGACAAAACTATAGTGGAAAGTAAGCATTTAAAGAAAATCTTTTATCAAAGTGGCAAACATATTTACTGTTGGAGAATCATTATGCTATGCAATCTATAGTACTGAAATTAACTCCTATTTAGTAATAAATTTTAAATTAGTTGCACAGAGTTAGTACACTATTTACTCATCAGTTTAGCGCATCTTGCACAAAAACTCCAATTTGCATGCAATGAAAATATGCCAATCGTTGCTACAAGGATATCTCATAAATATTGCAGACTGCACCTTCAAAATGCCATTTTTTATGCAAGCTTCCAATTTGGTAGAATATTCAATGTATCCCTAAATCGATTTAAAAATGCTAAACTGGAGGTGAAGCAAATGGGCAATCCAGCAAGAAGTAATTCCACTTTAAAAATCTGAACTTCATGCACAAAAAAACACTTGATAGTAATCAATAACCGTTATCTTTAATCTAACAGCAGCAACAATGTCCCCGAGCACAGTAATTCACCAAACCTATCATTATCAATCTTTCATCTCAAATGACATTACACTAGAAACTGAAAAGCAATTGCTGGCATATACTTCTATTCATTTCCCATAAGATTGTCAAATTGCCAAATTGCCAAATTTCTCTATGTACCCTTCCTCTCTCTTCTAAAAGGTTCAAAAAATTTCGGACTTTTCCTATGAAGAAATTGAGGTTTCAGAGAATAAAAATGGCAGGCAACTCTAGAGGAACAAAGAATGTTAGAAAACCCAACTCAATTAGAAACAAAGTAAAAAAATTATTAAGCTTCAGATGTATGGAAGATCAAAACTTTAAACTTCCATCTTCATGACCTTAAAATTAGAATCTTGGCATAGCATTTATAATTTATTAGCATTTAATTCCTGCCTTGCATCCATACAAACATTAACTGTTAACCTCATCTATTATCTGCCCAATTGAAACTAAACTTCTAAGCTGCAAGAGTCTAAGCAAACTAACAAAGTAAGGCAACACTCAATTTGCCCCAATTTCTTCTTATGCAAAACCATCTCAAATTCATTTTCATCTATAGGAACCAATAAAATGCAACTTCAACTTCAAGTGCAAACCAATCCAAAGTGCTGATGAACTGAATTTTATCCTTTTAGGTTATTCTCTTTTATCCAGATGAATGAGAGCCAATCAATCGCGTTTAAAGCTACTGATCACACAGACAAAGAGACAGAGCAGATATCAATCAATCGGTCAATGGAATTCAAAACAAAGCATAAAAAGCCGCTATTTGCGGCAGTGGACCATACCGTGAGCCTCGGCAGAGGATTCTCGCCGTCGCAACCGGCGACTCTCCCCTTGGCGATTGGCTGAACGGCCACGGAGGGCGGCGGAGGCGGCGCCTCGTCAGGCTCCGGGAAGTCGGAGAGCTCAACCGTCCCCAACGGCTTGAACTCCGGCGGCGGAGAGGAGAGGAAAGAGGAGTTGCGGAAGCCGAGGTAGGAGAGGACCTGAGTGAGCGACGGCGTGCCTCTGACGATCTGAGCGAGGATCTGGAAGAAGAAACACAGCCAGTTCAACAGCGCGCCCCACAGCTGTGGACTCCTCGGCGCGTAAACGTCGGCGGCTGCCTGAGCCATGTCCGCCATGAGTGGCCGGAATCTCTCGCTTAGAAGTGAGTGAGCGTGGAGTGGCTTCGAGCTTCGCCGTGGACGTGTACACCGGCGTGACAGAAATGAAATAAATTAATTGCAGCTCTACAAATCAATAATAAACCACAACTAGTGTAAGACAACTACGGACTAATCTTATTTATATTCATCCCATAATAATAATACACAAAAACTTAAAAGAGTTAATACCATATAGGGTCCTCCGGGTATAATAATTTTGCCGTATTTAGTTCTAAATTTTTAAATTGACCACTCATAGTCCTTCGACTTTTTAAATTGACTCATAGTCCTTCAACTATCAAATTTTAATTATTCAGATGCGGGTTAAATTTTGAAAGGTGAAGGACTATGAGTAGTTAATTTGGACCACAAAGGGTAACAATTTGAAAATCAAAGAACCATATATAGTCAATTTGAAAGTTTAAGATTAAAAGTAGCAAAATCATTGTATTCACTATTCAGAGGACCCCATATTGCATTAATTCTTGAATATTAAACCGTCTTACATAAAATGAATCGTAAACATATATCACATCTTGGTACGACAAATATTAGCATTTATGGAGGACCCTAACCAAATTGGTAATATAATTGACTCGATAACCATAATATTTTAAGTTTGACTCTCAATAAGACCTCATTGTGGTCCTTTGTCGACTAAAGTCACAAAACATGGTTTACCGATTGTACACTTCTAGATAGTGACTACGAATTTTCCTTGTAATCATATGTATGTATATAATTGGTTTGATAACTATAAAATTTCAAATTTAATTTTCCCAATTATAAAAACTTCACCTACCGTGCATCTTCTAATCAAATATAATTGAAATCTTGTTGTGCATCTAAAACTATCATTATGGTGAATACATAATCATAATATTTGCGTATATATAGGGTTAGGTTCCCATGCGGTGCTTCCCGTACGATCACTCATCATAGGTACGCATAAATGCACTACAAAGTATTCGAAAATATATCATTAAGTGTGATGCATTTTTTTTTGTGTGATGCATTGATACATTTTCGAGCACTGTATAGTATATTTTGTATACTTAATGATGAATTCGTACTTACCACATGAAAAGTACTCTTCGCATTTTAACCCGTGGAGGGGTGCGTGTGTGTATATATTAAAGGGGGGAAAATGCCACTGGCCTTAAACGGTAGAGAGTGGACAAGATCCACAATTCCACACTCATCACACTATGCATGTTCTTAAGACAAAAAGCGACAAACGAGAAAAGACTAAGGCCTAAGGGGCTGTTTGGTTGAGTTTGTTTTAAAATTATAATTTATTTTTATTCTTAAAAATGCCAATCACATATAAACATTTTTTCTAAAACTTACTCGATTTTACCAATTATTAAAATTCTAATTTTGATTCGCATTATAACTTTTCTGTATTCAACCGAACACCCCCTTGGTGGCGTTAGAATCTGCCAATTCGAAGTGACAAATCTTCTATATTTGGAGGCTTTTTTGTTACTATTATTCTATTAATAGGCTTAGAGCCGTCATTCTGACAATCTGACTCATACTTAAAGATAAGCATAAAACTTCAGTCTCCAACACATCCACGCAAGTCATAGGCAAACAAGGAAGAAGATAGAATCCTAGCTACTACTTTTAAAAAAGTTTTTATAAGAAAAATCGAAATGTGAGTCGTGTGATAAGGTTGTGATTTTGGTGGGGTTAATGATTTTGTGGTTGAGTGATATAAAATTTAGTAATTTTAACACCAAAAATGTTATAGTATTTGTCTTTAATCACATAAAATACGGAAAAGAATATTGGTAATGATATTATTGAATCATGTGATAATAGTGTGTGTTTGGTCGAACTAATGCTTTTGTGATTGCGCGATATAAAGTTTAACAATTTTAAGGTTACAAGTATAGTATTGATCTCTAATCATAAAAATAACGGAAAAGAACATTTGATAATAGTATTATTGAATCATGTGATAACGTTGTGTGTTTGGTTGGGTTGATGATTTTGAGGTCAAGAGATGTAAAGCTTAGCAACTTTAAGATAAAAAAGTATAGCATTCATTTCTAATATGTGACCGAACATGTGTTAATAGTATTATTAGAAAACGTATAATTCAACTAATGATAACATACAATTTTGGTATTAAAAATAAATTTTCTGAAATAAGGAATACACACAGCATAAGATTAGATTAACTTGAAAACGAATGCTCTCAACGGCTCTAGGGTTTCTGTGCTAACTTTGGTAAGTTTCCCGCGTCTGGCTGGCCTCGACGATGGAAGTCGAGACGGTGCCTCCGACGTGCAACGACAGAGGGCCGACTGGGAGTATGGAAGGCGGTACTAGGAACGTCAAAAGGTTTAAACACCTCAAACGCTCCTTTGTAGAAGTTGCGGCGGACTGCCCCACCCTTGAGGAGGTGGATCCGGCTCTGCCTGAAGAAGCGAACTGGTTCGAAGACGAAATCATTGTTGATTCTGACGTTGAAGATGAACCCTGCGAGAGAGATGATGGCATCCCGGTGGTGAGATTCTCCAAGAAAGTTCGCGAAGACCTTGTTAAACCATGGAGAAACGCGTTACTGGTGAAATATCTGGGGAAGCCGGTGGCCTTTTCCCTGTTTCAACAGCGTATGCTCCGCTTATGGAATCCGTCAGGTAAAGTGGATTTCATCGATGTCGGATCGGGATGGTTCATTGTGAGATGCCAACTCCAGTCTGATTGCATGCACATACTTGCGGATGGTCCATGGAAACTGTTCGATCAGTATGTTGTTGCTCAAAGGTGGAAGCCAAAATTCGACGCCTCCACGGCGAAGGTTGAACGGATGGTCGTCTGGATTCGGGTGCCGGGTCTCCCGATCGAATACTTCAGGGAAGACGCGATTAAAGAGATCTTGGCCATGGTAGGAACGCCGCTGAAACTTGATATGACTACGACAGGAGTTCAGTGGGGAAAATTTGCGCGGGGTGCGGTAGAGATCGATCTGACGAAACCACTTGTGGCAGTGGTGATGGTTGACGACGTTCCTCGTCGAGTGGAGTTTGAGGGCCTCCATGTCATCTGTTTTGACTGTGGAGAGGTTGGTCATAGGTCTGTATCATGCCCAAAGAACATCTCAGAAACAGAGGTGGTGCAAGACTCTCTGCAAGAGGAGAATAGGACAGATAACATGCACGTGGAGGAAACACATCCACCACCTCCCATCGCCAAACATGGTGCATGGATGATTGTCAATCGCAAAACGAAAGGGCCGGCTAAGAGGCCTGAGAAGGCGAGAGGGAAACCGACCGGAGAGATCAAGGCTAAATCGACAAGAACATCTAATGAACACAAAGCCACGCAAGCCGATAATGGAACTGGGAGTGCGAGTAGAGCGGTTCGTTCCGCTGGGAAATCGGCACAGCAAGTGCACACTGCGACCAATCTCACAGGTAAAGGAAAACAAGTTGATATCATTCCAGTGTCTAATACTTTCTCTTATTTGCAGGATCTGGAAATTTTGCCGGAGGCTCCGGTCTTGCTCGAGGAAGAAACGGCACCAAGGAGCGCTCCTAAACCCAAGAACCAGCGTCGAAATAATAAGGGCAAAAAACAGACATCACCGGCGCCAGCGACTACTCTTGGCCGTGCGGGATTTCTCTCCGAGGGGGGTCCTGTTCCGGATCAGCTCTTTGTCTTCGGTAACCCCGCTGGCGCAAACATGAGCATGGATGGTGCTCCAGGTGGTAACGAGGCTTCGTCCTCGAAGGGTTCCACTCAATCCAGTAATCAGGTGACGTTTAAGGGAGGCGGTCTTAATGCTCCCTTGCCTCGCGCTGGTTCCCAATGATTTGTATTAGTTGGAATTGTAGAGGCGTGGGGAACCATAAAACGGTGAATCACGCTAGGCTCATGATGCGAGATAAAGAGGTGGGGGCTATTTGCTTCCTGGAAACAAAAACTAAAGATATCAGCAAAATTAGAAATATGGCTGAAAAGCTTGGGTTTGATAAACATTTTGTGGTAGATCCTCTGGGCTTTGCTGGGGGGCTTGCTCTTTTCTGGAGAACTAGCAACTTTGATTTTTCAATTATTAGGCACACTTCTCAAGCTATTCATGGAATCGTGAGAGGGTTAGGGACGACAACCACTAGAGTTTCGTTTGCCTACGTGAGACCTAATGTTTTGGCTAAGGAGATGTTCTGGAGTGGTTGCAGAAATTACGCCAATAATAACGGGGGTCCCTGGATTATAATGGGGGACTTTAATGATATCATTGATGATACCGAACAATGGGGTAGTTCTGCAGTTAACATGAGTCGGTGTGCAACTTTTGTGGATGGGTTTAATGCTTGTGGGCTTCTAGACATGGGTACCATGGGGGTTAGATACTCCTGGTTTAGACAAGAAGGTGGACGTACGGTGCTTCGTAAAAAGTTAGATCGTGTGTTCTGGAACCTTGACGCCCAAACTACCTTCCCGGAGGCTAAAGCAGCTATTCTCCCTCGAACTCACTCAGACCATCACCCGATTAAGTTTCTTGGGGTGGCTGGGAGACCCCCCCGTAAAGAGAATAGGCCCTTTCATTTTGAAGGAGCCTGGCTGAGGCGCGATGATTACAAAGTACTTTGGAATAATGTCTGGAATGACTCAAATTTGGATTTCGTTGGTACGATCGCAGAGGTAACAACACAGAGTAAAGAGTGGAATCAAAAAGTCTTTGGGAACATTTTCAAAAGGAAGTCCAATCTACAAGCTAGGATCAAGGGCATTCAAGAATCTGTCTACTTCCCTTCGTCAAGAGGTTTACAGGTTCTGGAGAATAAGTTAATCTCTGAGTTGAATCAAGTCCTACAGGAAGAAGAAATTCTTTGGTTTCAAAAATCAAGAAGGCAGTGGATTCAAGACGGAGATAGGAATACGTCTTTTTACCATAAGTCAACCCTCATTAGACGCAACCGGGCTAGAATCAGGATGCTCAAAATAGATGGCGAGTGGAATTCCGATCTCAAGGTAATCTCAGATCATCTTTCTAACTTCTTCATTGATTTGTTTGACAGGAGGGATCCGGAACATGGCATCACTGATGTCATCTATGAGGGCCCCAAAATCAGCCACGCTCAAAAGGTGGCTCTCTTCCGGTCTGTTGGCACGGAGGAAGTAAAGACAGCGGTGATGGGAATGAAAAAATTCGGGAGTCCTGGCCCTGACGGGATTCAAGCGGTTTTCTACCAAACCTTCTGGGAAGGGGTCAAAGTTCGGATCACATCCTTGGTCAATGAGGCTCTTACAACGGGAAGGGTTCTGCTTGGACTTCTCGAAGCCTTCATTACTCTCATTCCTAAAAAGCAAAACCTCAAATCAGCGGCTGATTTTAGGCCTATCACTCTGCTCAACGTCTCCTTTAAAATCATCACCAAGGTGATCGTGAACAAGATGCGGCCTGTTATGAAGAAACTCATTGGTCCTTTCCAAAATAGCTTCCTCCCGGGTAGGTCTACAATGGATAACATCATCCTCACACAGGAAATCATCCACTCCATGCGTCACAAGAAAGGGAAGAAGGGCAATATGGCCATCAAAATTGATTTACACAAAGCGTATGACAGTATCAGCTGGGATTTTCTGGAGTCAACTCTTGAGGACTTTGACTTCCCTCCTCAAATTATCAAGCTTGTCATGTTTTCTTTAAGGGAAAGTTCTATTTCTCTACTATGGAACGGAGAGAAACTAGCCCCTTTCCACCCCGGTCGTGGTCTCCGGCAGGGCGATCCCCTGGCCCCTTATCTCTTCATTCTGGTCATGGAAAAACTCTCATGGGCGATCCAGGCTGAAGTGAATAGCAGCAATTGGAAACCCGTGGTAGATTCGAGAGGTGGGACTGGTGTCTCCCACTTATTTTTTGCAGATGATCTGATGCTTTTTGCAGAAGCCTCTCAAGCCCAGGGCCGGATCATTATGGACTGTCTGGAAGATTTTTCAAGAAGATCAGGTTTGACCATTAATGTGAACAAATCTTGTATTTTCTGCAGTCCTAACACTAATGCAGGTACGAAAAGGGACTTAAAGAGGACGATGGGAATTCCAGTTTCAGATAACTTGGGAAACTACCTTGGCATCCCGATCCTTCAGAGGCGTGTCACCAAGCAGACTTTTGGCGATATCCTTGAAGGTATGAAAAGGAAACTAGCCAATTGGAAGGCGGAGGCTCTCAGCCTTGCGGGGCGCAGGGTTCTCGTACAATCTGTGCTGGCAACCCTGCCGGTCTACTCCATGCAGGTTTTTAAACTCCCCGTGGGGGTCTGCAATGCCATTGACAAAGTGTGTAGGGATTTTCTCTGGGGTGACTCTGAAA
This sequence comes from Ipomoea triloba, assembly GCF_003576645.1. NCBI lineage: Eukaryota > Viridiplantae > Streptophyta > Magnoliopsida > Solanales > Convolvulaceae > Ipomoea > Ipomoea triloba. Next base: position 2,141,227 of record NC_044920.1, on the reverse strand, counting down.
CTAGCAACAAAATCCATCTGGTTGGGTGGAATGAGGTTTGTAGACCTAAGAGCGCAGGAGGCTTAGGACTCAGACGGTGTGTGGACTTTAACGAAGCCCTATTGGCCAAACTTGCATGGCAAATGAACACTTGCGATGACAAACTTTGGGTCCGTATCATGAAAGAAAAATATGTAAAAGCGGGAAATTTTTTCACGGCGCCAACCCCCCTCCAATCATCCTGGGGCTGGAGGAGCATCCTACGAGGTCGGTCTACCATCGAACTAGGTGCAGCCTGGAGGGTGGGAACCGGGGATTCTCTCAACTTTTGGTCGGATTGGTGGGTTGGTGACAAACCTCTTGGGCTCCTCGACAGCGTGTCAATACCCGACGAGCTTGCTTTCGCTAAGGTAAGTCATTTCATCCTTCCTAATCGTTCATGGGACTTTGATAGGTTGCAGGCTATCCTCCCGCGCGAAGAAGTCAACAAGATCAGATCCATTCCGATTCCACTTGATGACCTTGTACCAGATGCTCTCTACTGGCCGACATCCCCTGGAGGTATGTTTTCTGTGCATGAGGCTTACAGGTACATTGCAGGAGGAGATAGCTCAGATGAAGTGGACTGGGTATGGAAAGTGAAAACTGCCGAAAGGTGCCGCATGTTTCTTTGGTTGGCAGCGAAGAACAAACTGCTCACCAATGCGGTTAGAGCTAGGAGGCAACTTACGGACGAGGATGGGTGCACGGCATGCGGAGAGTTTTGCGAAAGCATCGACCACATCCTAATGCATTGTGACGTTGCACGAACCTGCTGGAGGAAGACCCACACCCCGACGTCCTTCACACTCGGAGCCGCCTCGCCGTTCATGCAGTGGCTAAAGTTCAATTGCTCATCGACAGATATGTTGAATGGTGTTCCCTGGAGTCTAATTTTCAGCTACACATGCTGGGAATTATGGAAAGCTCACAACAGAAGGATCTTTGATCACGTCAATCCCTCGCCGCAAGAGATCATTCGGCGCGCGGAATTCACAGCCCGTGATACTTTTAATTATGGTCATCAGCGGAAGCCCGAGCGGATGGAGAAGACGCGATGGATTTTCTGGACTCGACCGAATCAGGGTTGGGTCAAAATTAACACAGATGGCGCATACAAGAAAGGTACAGGCCTAGCCAGCGCAGGTGGTTTGGCGCATGACCATTTTGGGAATTGGTTGTATGGGTTCATCACAAAAATTGGGTTTACTAATAGTTTTGCCGCTGAGCTGTGGGGCCTAAGGGAGGGTCTACGGCTGGCAAAAACTAAGGGTATTAGGAAAGTGGTTTTAGAAATGGACTCCGAATCGGTTGTTGCTCTTCTGAATGGCGATCTAGATGACCACGGGTACTACTCGACACTCATCAAGGATTGCCAGTTTCTTTTGGACAGTTTCGAACAACGGACACTCCAACACATCCTCAGAGAGGGAAATAAATATGCGGACCACCTTGCGAACATAGGCCAATTAGGGGAGTGGGGTACCGTCTTTTTGGACCCACCTCCTGCTAGTATTGAGGTACTCCTTGTTGCGGATGCCGCCGGAGCTAGTTCCTTAAGAGTTTGGTAACTTTTGTATCTCCCGTCCTCGACGGGTCAATCTCACCAAAAAAAATAATTAAAAATAAATTTTCTTATTTGAAAATCGGTAACGCATCCGTTTATAATTTAGATGGTTTATAACTTTATATCACTTTATATTCAAATCATTTGATGGTCTTATTTTTCAATTTGTTCACATTTTTCATGTATATTAATTTGAGTAAGTTAAATTTCAAGTCACTCTTATAAAGAGTAAAAATGTGTTATTTCTTGTTAACACTCTTTTTCTCACACTCATCACATAAGATATTTAATTTATAGTGCGATTATCTTTTTATGTATGATTTGCGAGCTGCATTATACAAGAGAGGGATTAACCTAGTGCATACCCTCGAGTAATACATAGTTTGTGTGTTTCGTTGAGGTTGATGAATTTGCGATTGAGTATATAAAGTTTACAAATTTTAAAACAAAAATGTGTAGTTTCTGTCTATAATCACAAAAAGTACAAAAAATGAACATTTGATAATCGTATTATTGGAAAACGTATAATTCAAGTAATGATAACATACACTTTTGGTATTAAAAAGCTTCTTATTTGAATTGGTAACGCATCCGTTTATACTTTAAATGGTTTATATCTCTTTATATTCAAATCATTTTATGAAGTATTTTTCAATTTGTTCACATTTTTATGTATGTTAATTTGAGTAGGTTATAATATTTCAAGTCATTCTTAATAATGGCAAAAAAGAGTTACTCCCTCAGTCCCGCAATCCCTGTCTTCTTTTCTTTTTGCACGAATTTTAAGGTAGCCAAGTACTCAAATTTTGTCTTCTAATTTTACCCCTCTATTTTCTCACATGCAATAACCCACTAGAATTCTAGAACACACCATACACTTCTTCTCTCTCTTTATCTTTCATTCTTACGGAATACTTCTCTGGTTCCAATTTTTTTCTCCGATAAGAATTCTAAAATTATTTCTTCCATGAAACCTTTGTGATCTACATCGCCATACTGATATGGGAAGATATTGAAGATATGCATCACCTAATTTTGTAGAGATTTCAGCACACAAGTATGGAGTTTTGATGAAATTGGAGCATGGGTTCTGCAATCTTTCAAAAAATTTGAGGAATTGATACCAAGGTTAGTGTTCTACACTCAATCTATGGAGTTTTTCTACAAATAGTGACTTTAAGATTAAAACTTTTGAAAATTTATTCTTAGTTCTCCTTCAATCTAGGTTTTTTTTTTTGTTTTTTTGTTTTTGTTGAATCTCAAATTCTACAAATTGAAATACATATTACCAAAAAAAAATTTGTAATTTTGAATCCCTCTCTCTCTTTTTCACTTTTTTATACTCAATTATCTCAATTTTAATAGTTATACAAAACACTCTTTTTTATACCATGAACTTCTCAGAGAAAAATTACTCTGTAGTTTATGTCGATATATGCTGTAGGATCACTAAAATTGTGAAAAATTAGCGGGATATATGCTGTAGGATCACTAAAATTGTGAAAAATTAGCGGCAAAATTTTCCGCCAATTTTTGATATGACATTTAAAGATTAAAATACTCTATCGCCAATTTTTGATATGACATTTAAAGATTAAAATACTCTATTTTGTTTACCTTATATGACATTTAAAGATTAAAATACTCTATTTTGTTTACCTTATGGTCAATAGAATGATTAAAATACTCTATTTTGTTTACCTTATGGTCAATAGAATTTTTAGTACTCCGTATATATAGTGTGTTTGTAGGAAGCATTTTTTGATTTCTTTCTCAGAGTACTTCACAATAGAGAGGTTTTCTGTATTACAGTAAAAAAAAAAAGTTCTTGTCTGCTAATGGAGTTTATACCGGAAGAGAGTTCTAATGATGTTCACTTAAGCACGGGATGTTCAAAGGATAAGAGAAGTGTTATTTTTGAAACTTTGCTAAAACACAGTGTGAATGGAAAAGTGAAATATGGTTCAATTAAAGATGTTGCAAATGTGTACTCTGTTTCTACAAGAACTGTTAGTCGAATATGGAAAAAAGGGATTGCTTGTGTTGCAAACGGTGTTCCAGTTGATATTTCTTTAAACTTGTCATGTAATGTTGGAAGGAAAAGGATTGCAATTAATCCCGAAGATGTTGCTAGAATCCCCTTGAATCGCCGGACAACAATTCGTTCTATGGCTAGTGCACTAAGCNTAAAGATTAAAATACTCTATTTTGTTTACCTTATGGTCAATAGAATTTTTAGTACTCCGTATATATAGTGTGTTTGTAGGAAGCATTTTTTGATTTCTTTCTCAGAGTACTTCACAATAGAGAGGTTTTCTGTATTACAGTAAAAAAAAAAAGTTCTTGTCTGCTAATGGAGTTTATACCGGAAGAGAGTTCTAATGATGTTCACTTAAGCACGGGATGTTCAAAGGATAAGAGAAGTGTTATTTTTGAAACTTTGCTAAAACACAGTGTGAATGGAAAAGTGAAATATGGTTCAATTAAAGATGTTGCAAATGTGTACTCTGTTTCTACAAGAACTGTTAGTCGAATATGGAAAAAAGGGATTGCTTGTGTTGCAAACGGTGTTCCAGTTGATATTTCTTTAAACTTGTCATGTAATGTTGGAAGGAAAAGGATTGCAATTAATCCCGAAGATGTTGCTAGAATCCCCTTGAATCGCCGGACAACAATTCGTTCTATGGCTAGTGCACTCTTGAATCGCCGGACAACAATTCGTTCTATGGCTAGTGCACTAAGCATGTCAAAAACAAGCCTTCACCGTATGGCTAGTGCACTAAGCATGTCAAAAACAAGCCTTCACCGTAGAGTTAAAGAAGGATCTTTGAAATCCCACTCAAATGCTATCAAGCCTATGCTAACAAAGGAAAACCGGAAGGTAAGATTACAGTTCTGCATATCTATGATTGATTCAAGTTCGTCTCATAATAATCCAAGTTTCATAGATATGTATGACCGCGTTCATATAGATGAAAAATGGTTTTTCCTCTCAAGAACTTCTCAAAAATATTACCTCCTGCCTGAGGAAGATGAACCATATCGTACTTGTAAAAGTAAAAAGTTTATAACAAAAGTTATGTTTCTTTGTGCTGTTGCTCGCCCTCGGTTTGATTTAGAAAGAAATGAAATGTTTGATGGGAAAATTGGGATGTTTCCATTTGTTTATAAAGAACCAGCTAAGCGTAGAAGTAAGAACCGGGAAGCTGGAACCTTAGAAACTAAGCCCATTGAATCTGTAAATAAAGAAGTGGCAAGAAAATGGTTGATTGATTATGTATTGCCTGCAATACGAGCAAAATGGCCACTAAGTAGTTCCAAGACTATATATATTCAACAAGATAATGCAAGGCCACATATTAGTATGAATGATGTTGAATTTTTGGAGGCTGCAAAGAAAGATGGCTTTGATATTTACTTAATCTGTCAGCCTCCAAATAGTCCGGACATGAATGTATTGGATCTCGGTTTTTTAGAGCTCTTCAATCTTTACAACATCAAGAAGCTCCCCGCAATGTGGATGAACTAGTTGCTGCTACTCATAAAGCTTTTAATGAGATCTCAGTAGAAAGTCTGAGTAATATTTTTCTAACATTGCAACTATGTATGGTTGAAGTTATGAAAAAGTATGGAGGGAACAATTATAAACTGCCACACATAAATAAGCAAAGGTTAGCACGAGAAGGCTTATTACCTACCACTATATCATGTGATCCAGAAGTCTTAGTTGAAGCAATTTCAAGTCTCCAGCAGTAAAGTACTGAAAATGAAGTTGCTCGGCATGAAGTGTACTTGTAATTGTATTTTTGGTGAACATTTGTATCTAGCACTATCGCTTTTAGTAATGTATTTTGTCGTGTATGGCAGGAGACACTGATGATTAGAGTATTTTATTTTGCTCATTTTGTATAAATTGATCCATGTGATCTATGTAAGGGTGCAATGCTTTATTTAAATGCTTATGTATTGTGTAATTGGTGGAAAATGTACTATGTTCATCTTTTCTTTACATTCTAATGAAGACTACTTTGTGTTCAAACACTATGTATGAAGATTAAAAGTCTATTTAATCTGTAATTTGTGCATAATTTGTCCAGGTTCTGCTCAGAGGTCCTAAGAATTTATGTGAAGCAGTTAAACACTATAGTTTGCAGTTACAGTACAAGTTTCAGTATAGTTTTTGCTATTTTTCCTATGGCAGTTTTAACTTTGTTTTTAAAATGGAAGCTTTCTCCATTAATGCCTTAGTTATAGCATTTGCATTTTGGAGTGTGCTTTTATCTTTATGCTACTCTGTATTGTTTATGACAAATGATTGCAGTGTATGGGTGATAACTGTGGAAATAGGAATAATGTTAAATGAATGGCTATTGTAGTGTATGGGTGATGACTGTGGAAGTAAGAATAATGTTAGATGAACAAATAAGCTACAATTTCAAATTGCATCAGATTCAAATGTGGTTATTAATATACGGAGTACATAATTTTAATTAATCGAGAATGAAAATTTATGTCAATAAATTAAAGTACTCCGTATGTGTTTGCTTTCCCTCGTTGCAAGAAAAAAAAAACTTGTGTGAGACCGTCTCATGGGTCTTAATTTGTGAGACGTGTCGAATCTTTGATTAATCAATAAAAAATTCGACCCATTAATCAATTATTCGACCCGTCTCACTGATTGAAACCCGTGAGACGGTCTCGCACAAGTGTTACTCAAAAAGAAAATTAAAAACTTTGTAGAATATTATTGCTTTAAAAAATTAGCAAATTATAAATACCTTAGATATTGTAGAACTTCTAAGGGTAAAGTTGGAAAAACAGAATAATAATGATGTTCAATTTTGGAAAGTAGACAATATTTTGGGACAGACTAAAAAGGAAAGTAGGACAGATAAAATGGGACGGAGGGAGTATTTATTATATTGCCAACATTCTCTTGGTTCAATCCTTATATTATGCTATGGACCAGGGTTCACAGTGCATTTTAAATTCTAGCGTATATATATGTATATATATTTGTCTTATATTTTGAGTTTTTGTGTTTTGTTTTATGAAATTTTGTACCTTAACAATATGAATTCTGTACCTAAGACAAATTAGTAATTATGTCTTATGTTATGAATTTTTGTGTTTCTGTTGTGAAAATCTGTACCTTATGAGTATGAATTCTGTACCTCGTCATTTCGATCTAAAGTCTATAATTCTATGTGAACCCTAATCCATGATATAATTTGTTGGTTGAGTTGGTCAAATACAATCCTTTTGGTGCAATTTATTTAATGTCTAACTTGAGGTCTATTAGACATGAATAGAGGTTTCCTAAGGCACATCTTCTGATAGTGGGCATGGGTTTCTTCAGTAGTTATATTGTGTACCATGGTCCACAATGCATTGCAGATCATGGGTCATGGTTGATACTGTAGTTGTGTTGAATGGATACTGTAGTTGTGTTGAACGGATACTGCAGTTGTGTTGAAAGGAAACTGCAGTTGTGCGGAACAGAGGCCGTTTCATCCGTCTAGAACTGTAATTGTGTCAAACTGATACTGCAGTTGTGTTAAACTGATACTGCAGTTGTGTTGAACGGATGAACGGCCTCTGTTCCGCACAATGCAGTTTCCTTTCAACACAACTGTAGTATCTTTTCAACACAAATTGTAATATCCGTTCAACATCAACTGCAGTATCAGTCATGACCATGGTCCACAGTACAATTTGCGAGGTTTCTTTGGTCACCCAAAAAAGGGGTAGGGGGTTGGGGTGGGTTATGCACAAATAATCAGTACATGTACTTTCTAATAAAGCCGAATCCCTTAGAGAGAAATTGATTTGATGTATTTGGTATTTAAAATTATTTTTAATTCGTTGCTATTAGGTTGAATTTAAATATGTTTCATTATATTATTGATTTTTTTGGCAGTTTTTAATATTAATCTAAAAAATGATAAGTTAATTAATCCAAAAACAATACGATAATATAATCCATATCTAATTTATTTTTTTATTGAAATTATTAATTTATTTCTCTTTTACTAATAGAGATCAATAATTATTAAAAAAGAAATGACAATAGTATGCTACATTTTTTTTAGTACTACTGACTCTATTACATTGTAGTATTTGTTCATTTAAACTTTCTCAACTTGTTAAAGCACAAGAGTCAATATCAGTCAATACCGCCTCCACTTGTTCATCTAAATTTTCTCAACTGTAATTATATCGAATTGATACTGTAGTTGTGTTGAAAGGAAACTGCAATGTATTATAAAAGAAACTGTAGTTGTGTTGAAAGGAAATTGCAATGTATTATAAAAAAAACTGTAGTTGTGTTGAAAGGAAGCTGAATAACAGTTTCACATATTTGAGTGTATAATGTCGAATGAAACTGTAGTTATATCGAAAAGGAACTGTAGTTGTGTTAAAAAAAGGAACTGCAATGTATATAAAATGAAATTGAATATGTTATACACACAAAGTCAACGGTGCGGAACGAAGTCGTTTCTGCCGTTTCTTTTCATTATTCTGACATCGTTTTGATGCATAAACCACCATGCATTGTGGACCGCGGTCCATAGTAAAATTTGCGCCATAATGCTATATGAACCCTAATCCATGATATAAATTGCCCTCTTAGTTGAATCTGTCACATACGATCTTTTTGGTGCAATTTATTTCACATGTGTGGTTTGAAGTCTATTAGACATGAATAGATTTTGTCCGAGGCACATTTTCAGGTAGTGGATGTGGGTTTTTCTTGTAAAAAAAAAAGGTTATGTGCTAATCAGTACATGTACTTCCGAGATTGAAAGATAGTCAATGGATTGCGTTGAACAGGAGGGTCACTAAGGAAGAAGTGAAGGATGCCCTTATGGACATGGCTCCTCTCAAAGCACCAGGCCCGGATGGGTTACACGCCATGTTTTATCAGAACTCTTGAAACATTGTGGGAGATAGTATTTTTAAAGTGATTAATGATTTCTTCACTTGTGAGATTCTCCCGGAAAGGCTTAACGATACGAACTTAGTTCTCATTCCTAAGATCCAGAATCCAGACAAAATCACGCAAATGAGACCCATTAGCCTCTGCAATATTGCTTATAAGTTGGTCATAAGGTATTGCCAAATAGGCTTAAGAAGTGTATTCAGGAGCTCATTGGCCCTACCAAGAGTAGTTTCGTTCTAGACCGACAGATTACTGATAACATCGTTATTTATCAGGAGATCTTACAATGATGGTTCCTCTAGCGCAAAGCACAAATATACTGCGTGTGGGGGTGTGCTAAGAGATGAGAATGCCAACTTCCTAGGAGCCTTCTCCCATCGTATTGGCATGAGTGGACCTTTGGAGGCGGAACTGTGGGGCATTTATGATGGTGTGAAGCAAGCTTGGCACCTTGGCTATTGAAAAGTCATCATCGAATCAGATAGCGCCAAAGTCATTCGTTTAATTAATAGTGGCGTGGAGTATGTGGGTGCGGGGTGCAACCTTGTTGAGCTGTGTAGAGATGCCATCAACTGGCAGTGGGAGATTCGGTTTGAGCATGTGCCAAGAGACCAAAACAGGGTGACTGACTTGATGGCTTCCCATGCTCTAAAACAAGACGGAGAGTTTCTTTTCTTAAATGAAGCTACTGACATCTACAAAAGCACCTGCGTGAAGATGAGTTGGGGCTTTTTGGGAACAACAACATTGTGAGGATCAGCTAATGATTTAGGATATCCTCCTCCCTCTTCTACAAAAAAAAATATGAGTTTTTGAAAAGCTTTTTGTTTATGTGAGGGAGTGCGTATGGGAGGGGAGTGGCCAGGTGGGGTTAGTTTAATTTTGATTTTTTCGCAATGTTTGTCTAAGAAAAAAAAACCGTGAGGGAATCTATTGACAATTTTTTTTAATTATTGAGTATTTTTAAAAAAAATCTTATTCTATCTTTTTTGACTTGAAAATAACCAACATATGTGTGTGTGTACACACACATTTATTGGTGTTGCTCTTAATGAACATGTAATAATAATTTAATGAACAATTACTTATCACTTAATGTAGTTTGATATTTTAATTTTATTTGTAAAAAAGAAAATAAAAGAATAATTAGTTTAAAAAAATTAAGGAGTGAAGTATTACTTCATTAAAATCTAAATTAAAATTCTCAATAATTTTAAAAGAATTCACAACCATTAATCCCCCAACCGATGAGAATGATTTTTTTTTTTTGGAACTCTATTTTATTATAAGTACAATATATATTAAATAGGAGGTCATGGGTTCGAGTCGCAACGGGATACTGGATTCGAGTCACAATTAGATATTGACTCTTTGTGATATAATATTGTTGAAAAAGTATATATATGAATGATACAACATTGTAACAGAGTCAAGTAATACTAATAAAAAAAATTAATTAAATATTTAATTATAATAATTTGAGTATTTGAAGAGAGAGAGTTGGTAAATAAGCTAACCCTAGTCCACATCTAGGAGTCTAGGACGGGCGCAAAGCGCATTAAATTATCGGCGCTATTTCTCCACTTATTTACGATCCTAGCCCTCACATCTTCCGTACAGTAGAGACTAGAGAGGCGATCAACATGGCTTCTTTCCCCCCAAACCCCCGCTCCGTCGAAGACATCTTCAAAAACTTCGCCGCTCGCCGCTCCGCCGTTCTCTACGCCCTCACTCGCGGTAAACCACCGCCTCTCAACTGCGTTTTCCTTTTACTATATCTATATATTTGTGTTATTGTTCCTGTATCTAAATTCGCCTCTGTTCTGTAAATTCTCAGATGTCGACGACTTTTTCTCGCAGTGCGATCCAGGTTGTGTAGTCGTTGCTTTCGGTTTGTGGAATATTTGTGTTTGTTTGCATGTGCGAGCAGAATTTTCTTGATTTTTTTTTTGTTTGCGGTGTGCGGCTTGAATTTTGCAGATAAAGATAATTTGTGCCTGTACGGTCATCCGGACGAGAGGTGGGAAGTCACATTGCCGGCGGAGGATGTTCCGCCGGAGATCCCGGAACCGGTGCTAGGCATCAATTTTGCGAGGGACGGGATGGAGAAGAGAGATTGGCTGTCGTTGGTGGCTATGCACACTGATTCTTGGCTGCTCGCCGTGGCTTTCTACTTCGGTGCTCAGCTTAATCGAAACGAAAGGTACATTCTGTGGAATTTAGTTGTGTGATTTTCTTACCAATACCGTTTTCATCCTGAAGTTGTAATGAGAGCACATTCATCACTTAAATTCCATAGCACTAATTTTCAGTCTTAGAATATAAGTTACCCTACTGATAGAGACATAGAGTTAAGGAGAGGAGAGTCAAGTAAGTGGAATTGGGAAGTTCTCCTTATTTACCAAATTGAGTTCAATTCACTACTTCATTCTTAGGTATTATAGCCCTGCTGTTAAGCTTAGTAAAACACTTGAAATTTTCTAGGGTTTAATTCCAATTGGGGGGAGGATTTTAGACTGCAAATTGGTATGTTTAAAATTATGGAGCTATTTCAAATTGTATCAATAATCTCAGTAGAATATTTGTAGAATGAGTTCTAAACCCATACTTTGATCAAGTGAATGTGACATTAAGGATGGACACTTTCATTGTTTGAAACAGCATTTTGCATGAGATGCTGGAAATAACATGATGAAAATATTTTGGATATTTTAGATTTGGTATTACCTGAGAGATTTGTGCATGAGCATCACAAATCTAATCTAAATGGTGTGGATGCAGATGGAAACTTAAGGCTTTTGTTTTTCAACAAATTATTTTCTTTCCTGGAGATGCACTTTAGTAGTACCTCTTTCTATATGTTTGGTCGTCATCACCTCTCTTTTTCACTTGTGTTTATAAGCTACCAATTAGCTCCCTTAAAGATGGTTGGGTGATTTCTCTAAAAATATTCAATTTTCTCCCTCCATTGAAAGATTGCTTTTCTAAATATTTGACTTCTGGATTCCCAAATTGAATCCTTTTATGTCCTGAAAATGTTCATATAGTTTACCATGGAGTATTTTATTCAAAAGTATATAGGTGTTGCTGTGTTGCATAAAGTTGTAATTTGAGAGGATTAACTGCAAATGTTTTCTTCTGCTAGATGAAAATTTTAATTACCAAATTTCTAGTGGGTTAAGTTTTGAATGTATGTTATCGCAATAAGTGGTGTTTTTAAAATCTCACTAGTGTAACAGAAAACCAATTGTACAAGAAGATTGTATGACAAGTCTGGTTCCCCATATTGGGTTATTTCTGGTGAATTTTCAATAACTTTGTGATGCTTATTGGAAGGATAATTAGTATCTGCAAACTCCGTTAAGAGAATTGGATGTTTTCATAGTTAGTCTCTAACCATTTTGTAAAATCATCCAGTTTTAACATATTCATAAATATCAATGCACTCATATTCATTTTGCAGGATTTACTTTTATTATTTATAATAAATCTTGGATCATTTAGCATCTGCTATCCATCCTTTTCTTGACCTGTATGTTGCCCCGGAAGAACATGCAAAATTTTGCTGTTCCTCACCTTATTACTCCTTCTGGAACCATATGTAACTCCCTATGAATGTCATACTCTTAAACTCCTCTTTTTCTTGGTCATTGAGGTTCACAACTGAAAAGTTATGTGATGTAAAAATGCCTGACGCAATGAAAGCATTTTTTCTTTAAATTTCTGCAAGCAAGATGTTCCGTTTTCATTAATAAGTGTGGCTCTATCATTGTCCCTTGTCTCATTGTCAAAGCATTCACTTTCAGAAATTGTTTTGAGTTTTATGATTGTCATTTCTGATCCAATATGCCTTTGTTTTAAGTTGCAACCCCTATGCTAACTGTTTGCTTAATCAACAGGAACCGTTTGTTTTCCATGATAAATGAACTGCCTACAATCTATGAAATTGCATCGGAAAGAAAGCCCTCAAGGGAAAGACCAATCGTCAATGTTGGTAATAAATCCATGACAAATGCAAAGGTAAATCCATGACAAATGGAAAGGTACCCTTCTGAACAAGAACTTAATTCTGAGCATTATTGTCACTTTTTGCATGCAGAAAGACAATCAAGTCCTAGGAAATCCAAGGATGCACGAGAACTATGAAGAAGATGAAAACGAGGATGAAGATGAAGGCGAAGACGAAGATGATGAAAGTAATACTATTTGCGGGAGCTGTGGAGGAAATTACAACGAGAGTGAGTTCTGGATTGCCTGTGATATATGCGAGAGGTGGTTCCATGGCAAGTGTGTTAAAATAACACCGGCAAAGGCACAGTCTATCAAGACATACAAGTGCCCATATTGCAGCCACAAGGCCCACAAAAAGGTTAAGGGTTAAGCAGTAGTGTGGGGGTAAGGATACAGCCAGCTTTAGCAAATATATACTATCATGTTAGCGAGTTTCGGAAACAAAATACTGCAGTTGTTAGAGGTCCTTTTAACTTCAATCTTTAATTGATTCCTTTCTATTACACAGAATCAACTTAGAATTCTCTGTTCTTTTAGTTGGGGTATAGTTTTGAAAATGTTTCACAATTTGAGAAAAATACAGGTTTCATATTAGTGTTTTAATGCTGTCCATTTTGGAATAATTTTTTGATTTTTCCACAAGTAATTCAAAGAGACTAAAAGCTAAGGTTCTGTTTAGAAGAGCAGACAGATTAGAGCAGTTAGAGACTTAGAGTGGCAGTAGTGAGATTGAAGTGATGGAGTACTCTAATTGTGCTGCTTTAAACGTTGGAATTTAAAAAATACTAAAGGCGTCTAGACAAATGAATAAAGTTCTAAACAACGCTTTTAAATGTCAGGAATTTAAATATACTAAGAAGGTGATTGATTCAACATAATCAAGACATTTTAAAGCTTATATTCTCATCTTTGATTCATGTTATCTTGCTCTTTTTTTTTCTTTGGGAATATAACATTCCCTAAAAAATGCAACATCCGTATAACACAATTCTTAGATTATATCTAAGATTACCATGGATACCTACTAATTTTGTCAATTTTAATTCTAATTATTATAAAAAATATATATTTTATGTTAGCTTATTATATTATTATATTTAATTATTTTTGAAATTATATTTTTTATTTTATTTTTTATTACATCATGTTAAGTTATTTTTTTTTTGAGAAAACATCATGTTAAGTTATAAATAAAGTTTATATTACATACTTTAATTTTAACCAAACACAAGAATCTAACATTCTCATGGTAATCTAACATTTCGTTAACCAAACAATCCCTAATAGGCATTTAGATGGGACAACTACATACTTTAATTTTAACCAAACACATGAATCTAACATTCCAAGATAATATAACATTTCGTGAGCCAAACAACCCCTAAATAGGGATGGCAATGTGTCGGGTGTGGGTCGGGGAGGGCTACATCCATCACCCGACCCACCTTATATTTTCTCCACCCACCCCCACCTCCAACCCGCATCGGGTAGACTTTTTCTAAACCCACCCCCACCTCACCGGATGCGGATGCCCACTACGGGTACCCACCACTTATCATCTTATGAAAAAAATTAATATTAATATTTAAATTACTTACACATAATAAGATAAAAAAAATTCATTAGTTCTACTAAAACAAAAAATAATAAAAATATCCAAATATAATAACTAAATTGTTAATTTTTAAAAATAAACTTAGTAGTTTAAATATAAAAATAGTGAAAAGTTATAAAAAGTTATAGAAATTTTTATAAGAAACTACATACTAGTACTTATTTTACTATTATATATATACATACACACACTGACACACATGGTGGGTCGGGTGGGGTTCTAGGCGGGTTTTGTACATAGAACCCGAATCCAACCCGATCCACCGCGGGTTTACGTTTTTAAGATCCACCTCCGATCCACCACCCACTATCACCCAAAAAAACCCGACCCATGCGGGGTGGATTCGGGTGGATATCCATGGGGCAGATTGAAATTGCCATCCCTACCCCTAAACAGGGCAGGATTTTAGGTTGTGCAAAATGTCCAAGAGCATGTGGCCTCAATTTTTAGATTGTCTAATATTTATTTTTGATCTAGCTACTTAAAGAAAAAAAAAAAGCAATTAAACTCATCAGTTATTTTCCCAAATCACTTCTCGGCAAAACCGTTCTGTTTCCCAATGTCACAGATGAAGTCTTAAGTCCTGTATTATATTATTTATATTTTTTAATTATATTATTGTAATGTCCTTATAGGTCATTTTAAATGTTAACCGTTAAACCTAAACAACTAATTTTACTAGACATCATTTTACAAATCGTTGATACAATCCGCTAGTCAAACTCGCTAACACAATCCGCTAATCGCTAACCACTAACCGCCATTTGCCAAACAAGGACATTGTTATAAGAATTGGACTCATTATTCCTAATGTAGTAGGATTATGGCTTATTATTCCAAATGTAACAATGACTCTAATATGAGATAGTCTAGGATTTTTATTCCTTATAGAGCTTTTAGCCCTAATACATGGGGAGAAAGGAGAGCAATATTCATCAATAAAATGCCCAAATTGATATGAATTTTCGTGAGGAGAATTCATACAAAGAGTTATTGCCCAAGATGTTCTCAAATTCAATGGATAAGGAATTGCCTTTGGTGCATACAAGATCACCCTTGAGCCCTGATTTCACGAAGGACCAAGAAACAACCCTTAGCATGCCTCAAGTTCCCAAGAACGCAATATTCATACCTAAGACTTTTTTTTTTTTATATAAATTAATGGGTAAGTTAAAAGTTAACGGAATATTTCATTACTAAAGTTAAAAGTTAACGTGGGGTTATTTAAAGGAAGAAAATAATATAATAGAGGATAAAGAAGGAAAATTATAAAATATTACTAAAATCAAAATAATATAGATCATTCGTTTAAGTAAATAATTACACCAACATTTTTTTTTCCTCGTTAGAACCTTAAGTTTATTGGCTCTTATTAAGATCGTAGATTTTTTAAAATTATTTTCATTGACTACTCATATACTAATCAACCCACACCCACTATATGTTAGACTGTTAGTTATGTTGCACGAAAAGGAGAAACGTAGAAGAAAAAAAAGGAGGAGAAATGGGTAAACAACATTGAAAAAATATAGGGGACAAAATGTCGGAAAACATGAAAATATGTAAAATATGGTAGTCTATTTTAAAACATTTCTTCTTAATATGCATAAATATTAATTATTTTATAATTAAAACTATTACACTAATAAATTAAAACCGTGCCCTAGATTATTAATAAATACTTAAATTGTAAGTACTAATTACCACAAAATAAATTTAAAATAAAAATACAATATCTAAACTTCAAAATACTATTATCATTGTCGAAGTCATTGATTTACAGAAAAAACCTGTCGTTGTTACCAAAATGTGTGTTCAAGGAGGTAAACCAACATGTCAAACCAAGAATACCAATAGACATCTCCGATCCCACGGAAAGTTCAACTTGAAATCTTATCGTTACTAACCCAACTATCCAACCAATTTAGCTAGAGTTGCTCCATCATTCTCAAAGTCTTATATGACATAATTGCTTATTTTGCCCAATGGGAATATTGTTGAGATATTTTCCTCAAAAAGAGTAAAATTTAGTTTTTTTGTATCTCCTCCTTAATCGATCCAAGGTAATTCTCCTTACTTCTTCTTCTACTCCCTGTCCTCCCATTGTTTTTCTTCAAATGCCGATCATTTCTGGTTCATTAACCCATTTTATTTTGTTTAAAAATTCAGTAATTCATAAAGATTGCTCTACATTTCCACCCAACGAAATATGTTTGTGTAGTTGTGTTTGTCTATTGATATTCTTTCTCTCTGTGTTTATAGTTTATACTCCCTATGTATTTATGTTTGAGTGTATCTACATTGTAGAGGTTAGAGATTTTAAGGTTTTTTAGTGAAAATTTAGAGTCACTATCTGAGAATGTGAATGGAGTAAATCCCGCCTTGTAATTTTACTTGCTCAAAGTATCAAAAGGAGGTAAACTAGTCTGGCTAGCTAGTTATTCATTACTGATCGGCTCAAACTAAGAAGGTCGTTCAAGCTGAGAGTAGACTTTGTAATATTGTGGTTACCAAGTTAATCACCTGACCAACTTGGCTAGGGTTGTTTGGATTTTAAGGTTTTTTATATTATCTGTTTGCATGTTGTGGCTGATTGATAGATTAATTGGAGATTAGGGTTAGTAATCTCGCATTTCAATGAAGAAATGTGTGTTTATACTCCCTGTGTATGTATGTTTGAGTGTATCTATGTTGTCTCTGACTCTGATCTCTGTGTGTTTATACTCCTTGTGTATGTATGTTTGAGTGTATCTAGGAGAGGTTAGAGATTTAAGGCCATGTTTACTAACTGAAAAATTTCTCAAAATTTCTGGAGAACTAGAAAAGTAGAGAAAACACATGTTTACTAGCACAGTTTTTTCATTTTGAAAATAAGAAACAATTTTTCAAAAAACTATTAAAAATGACAAGCACTTTGTGCTCAAATGGCATGTAATGACTCTCTCATATGGGAGGTCATGAGATTAAGCCTTAGTAGAGGCTAATAGGGTCAGTTGTATTAAAAAAAAACTATTAAAAAGTGTATTATTATTTACTTACATATTTATTTATCAAAATTGAAAATTATACCAAATTTTATATTTTGATTGAACTCATTTGATTATTGGTTTGGATATTTTTACTTATGTTATATTGTAATACAAGTTTGGTCCGGATATCGGAATTTCACATATATTACATTTTAGAATTCCAAGTAAAAATTATGTATTTATATACATGTCATACAAATGAATATATCCAACAATATTTATTCTATTTAAACCAAATATATTTTTAAATATTTTAAATATAAGGTCTAAAAATCACTCGAAATTAAACTTGTGTTAATTTTATAGCATTAATCTAAAAAAAATAAATTTAAAAAATAAGTGTTAATAAAAACGTTTTCTAAACAGAAAACATAGAATGAAAACTAAAAAATTAAAAAACAGAAAACATTTTCCAGTTAGTAAACCGATCCTAAGGTTTTCTTGATTATCTGTATGGAGCTTACGGCGGTTGGTGATTGGGTTAGTAATCTGACATATCAATGAGGAAAATGGCTCGACTTTGTGATTCCCGCGTGGTAAGTAATGCCAAGTTTTTGTTTTTATGATAAAAAGAGTTCTAAATTCAATAATTTTTTTATATAAAAATATTAGTGTGGTTTATTCCATGCACACATTTGAATAGTAACAGATTAACAGATAGGTTTAGAAGTGTGCAACTTCTGTGCACTTTCTGTACTATTTTGAAATAAGAGTGAGTTTATTTAGTACACACATTTGAGTAGCAACTGGTGGGCTTAGAAGTGTTCAACTTCTGTGCACTTTCTCAATTATTAATCTTAAAATAGTAGTGAAGTTTATCCTACGCACACATTTGAGTAGTAATTGCAAGTTTCTCGTTTATTATTATCTAGTCCAATGGACTTCCTTACTTGACCCATCTCTACAAACGTTACTCTTTCACAAAATTTCCAAGATTTTCGTATGCACCAAATCAAATATCTCGAACACTTAAACCTATCATGCATTATTAGCAAAATTTTAATGAAAACTTGATGTGAACCATTATTTTAAAAATCATCTAATGTAGCTTTACATATATAATTAACTCGATCTATTGGATTTTAGACACAAGAGAATTAGGATTAAACACTCATTTTAGACACAAGCATTTTACGTTGAAATCTAAAAAAGAAAAATCATAGACTTTTCTCAATGGTACCGAACCAAATGGTTCCACTATTTTGGTGTAATGTTACATATATGCACCTAGTTGAAAATCCTAGACAACCATTAATAAATGCTTCTTTTCTTCTTCTTATTTTTTTGTTTTTTGTTTTTTTTTTTTTAGAAAATGGGAGCTATAGTTCTTACATTCTGAAGAAAAATAGAGCCCCCCCCCCCCCCCCCCCCCCCCC
>NC_044920.1:2086217-2121843 GCF_003576645.1 Ipomoea triloba | reverse complement strand
AAAAAAAAAAACCCCCCCCCCCCCCCCCATGCAAATTGGTCCTAATGTACATACATAATCCCAACAAACTTATAATATGATTAAGCAACTCACAAATTTTGAATAAATAAAAATTAATTTGTCATTCTAAGCAATTTTATCATGAAGTACAAACAAATATATATATATATATATATATATATATATATATATATATATATATATATATATATCTATATCTTAATTTTTTTAAATTTAAAATTTTATTTACAATAATATTATTGAAACATATAGGATCCTTTTACTAATCTAAAAAAAAATCTATTATTCTTTTTTTTTAAATTTTTAAATATAAAAAACACACATAATTTTATCTATAATTGCAATTTTTATTACCTACAAACTTCTGTTTCACTTAATACTTACCTAGTTGCCCACCTACCTAATATGAAGCGAGATCATACGATTATGGTATAAATATTATAATTATACAAAATACTGTTATCGTTACAATTAATGTTTTGAATTTTAATCGAATCAATGTATCTTGAAAAAAAAACTATTTTAAATTATGTTTGATAATCCTTTTAAATTATTCAAAACGCAACATGACAACAAGTTACAATTTATAAATTTGGATGTTATACATAGAGTTACAAACTTATTTAGACATAATCTTGGTGTGAATAGCATTCATTTTCAACATATATATTCTTATTTTAGGAGTAGATGTGTAAATCTATATGTCGATAGATATTTATTGGTTGTTCTCAAATTGACCGACTCTATACATGTTAAAACATTAATTTATGAATTAATAGAATCAAAATCAACCAATCATCTAGTGTTCGTATAAAGATGTGTATATTAAGAGATAAATTTAAGATATATTTTGTAAATGGTAAAAATATAATTAGCTGTATTCAAGATTAATTAGTAGCTTTAAAATACTAAATATTACAAAATGAATAAAAATTAATTTAAAGACTTATTAATGTTTAAAAAAACAGTGATTTATGTCTTGGGACAACTATATCCAAAATTTTAAATTTTGATAATTTAATACGAAACATTTGTATGTTATGATAATTTTATCCAATTATATTAATTGGCACTAAAAATAATTTAATTCTTTTGATTTAGGTATTAGTTTTGGTGGCTATAATGTTTAAATATTATTTTATATATAATTTTTTTAGTTTGATTTATAATTTTCAGTTATATGAAATAAATATTTTGATACATTATGCCTTTTAAAATATAATTTAAAAAAAAATCAGTGTTTGACCCAAATAAAAAATGTAAGGTTATATTGGGTTTCTTCTTATGTTAAATATTATAATTGTTACAAGATACAAAGAATCAGTATTAAATTCTCAAATATTATTACGCCTAATTAGATATAATTGTTACAATATATAGATACTTAACTTTGGTATTAAATATTTTCAAAGAAAAAAAACTTTGGTATTAAATTGTTACTCCGTAAAATTTAACCGGGCGTTTGGTTGGAAGGAAGAAATTAGGTGGGAAATGAATTGCAATTTCATGGGAAAAGAATAGCGTGGAATAAAGTGGGAGTTTAAATTTCAGTATTTGGTTGGAGGGAATAAAATTACTAGGAATTTCAATTCCAATGTTCGGTATACATGGGAATTGAATGTGAATAAGTAGTACAAAGTCCAAAATGTCCATTGTTATTATTATTATTTTTATTATTATTATTATTATTGTTATTATTATTATTATTATTATTATTATTATTAAATTACAAGTACACAAAAAATATAACATATTAAATTCAAATACCACTCATATACCGTATCTCTTGAACTAGACATTGTAAAATATATTTGAGAGTTTTGAGTAAACATACTTGATTAAGGTTGACCTAAAATGATTATTACTTGCTCAGGAACGACTTTCTTGTTGATAGTTGTCGAAGATAATACACGGTATTAGCTAAAAGAGATTGTTAGACATCAATTTTAGGTTAAAAAAGATGGGTAATTTTGTCTCAGGAGTATCTTTTTTTATTCCTAAAATCCATGGAATTAAAATCACAAGGGAGGCATGGGATTCTAATTCCATGAAAACGAGGGAATTGCAATTCTCTCCAACCAAACGAAGGAATTTAGTTGCCTTCGGAATTAGGTGAGAATTAAGTGGGAATGGAATTTAAATTCCCTCAAACCAAACACCCTGTAAAGGTTTAGATAATTTTTAGGAAAATTTGTAATTTTCATCCTTAAGTTATAGTGTAATTGTAAAATTCGTCCATGAGTGTTGGTCATGCTCAGTTTTCATCTCTAAATTATCATTGACGTTGCACTAGCTTTCGTCGTTGGGTTATACTAAAATTGCAAATTTCGTCCCTAATGTTTTATTAGTAAAGGGACGAAAAGTTTGACGTCGATAATAACTTAGGGATGAAAAGTGAATATAACTGTTTGATTTTTTCACAAATAAACCTAATTTGATGAATTTAATTTATTTGTTTCAAATAAACCAACAAAAAAATGGGTTCAACTTACAATGGAAACAAATTAAAATATTTTTATAATTTTTCTATGTGAGGATGGAAATTAAGTAAGTAAAAAACTAAAACATTAATTTATGAAGGAATAAAGTTTAAATTGGCCATTGAACGTAATCCAGAAGTGCAATTAGGCACTGAACTAAAAAAAATGTAATTAGGCCACTGAACACTCCAAATGTATGCAATTTCACCTAATAGCAGGTTACCATCCATTTCATCAGGTTACTTGCTTACGTGGATGATGAATTGACATTTTAAAATAATTTTTAATAATAAACTATTAAAAGAAAATTTTTAAATAATTAAAAAAAACACACACCATAATAAAGCAAAAGTTGTTTTGTGAAAAAAGTTGAGTTTCCGTAAATAATAATAATAATAATTAATTAATTAAGTAATTAAATTTGATTCATCCACAGGTTTCCTATCAAGGTGGCAAGGATATTATTAAGGGGGGAGGGGGTGGCCGCGGGTGCTTTTTTATATTATTTTTTTAATTATTTAATTATTTTAATAGTTTATTATTAAAAATTATTTTAAAATGTCAACTCTCAGTCCACATAAGCAAGTAACCTGATGAAATGCATAGTAATCTGCTATCAGGTGAAATTGCATACATTTAGAATGTTCAGTGGTCTGATTGTATTTTTTTTTGTTTAGTGACCTAATTACACTTTCAAGTTACGTTCAGTGGCTAATTTAAACCTTATTGCATTTATGAATTAATAGATACAAAATGAACCATAAATTAATAGATACAAAATGAACCAATCATCTAGTGTTCGCATCAAGATGTGTATATTAATTAAGAGATAAATTTAAGAGAATAATGCAGTATCAATATTTCCTTTTTAAAAAACATATCATTTATGTCGTTGGACAATTATATACAAACTTTTAAATTTTGATAATTTAATACCAAACATTTGTATGTTATGATAATTGTATCCAATTATATTAATTTGCTCTAACATGACGTTTGGTGGAAGGAAATTACAATTCTATTCCCACTTAATAATTAATTTCCACCTAATTACGAATGCAACAAAATCCCTTCGTTTGGTTGGAAGGAATTACAATTCCCTCATTTTCATGGAATTAGAATCACATACCCCTAGATTTTAATTCCATGGATTTTAGGAAGAAAAAAAATAGTTCTGAGACAAAATTGCTCCTCCCTTTCTTTTAACCTAAAATTGATACATTACTTTCATTTCTAAATTATAGCGTGTATTATTCTTCAATTCGACTTCCCTTTGTGTATGTTCATTTAATTTAAATCTTTATGTGCGACAACTATTCAAAATTTACATCCTTTATATGCGTTATTAATATACAGCAACTTTCGTATATATTTCTTTGAATTCTTTATATGTGTCTTCATAATTTGCATTCTTTATATGCAACAACTCTAACAATTTAATGAATTAATTTGTCAATTATAAACAACAACAACAATATAATAATAATAATAATAACAACAACAACAAAAACGACAACAATGAGCATTTGAATTTTATACTACTTATTCTCTCTCAATTCTCATGTATACCAAACATTGAAATTGAAATTTCCAGTAATTATATTATTGCAAACCAAACACTGGAATTAAACTCCCACTTTATTCTCGCATTATTCTTTTCCCATGAAATTGCAATTCGTTTCCACCTAATTCATTTCCTCTAACCAAACGCCCCGTAAAAGTAATTTAATTCTTTTGATTTAGGTATTAGTTTGGTGGCTATAATGTTTAAATATAATTTTAATTATAGATATTTATTTTTTTTGAGTTTGATTTATAATTTTCAGTTATATGAAATAAATATTTTGATACATTATGCTTTTAAAATATAATTTTAAAAAAAATCAATGTGTGACCCAATTAAAAAACGTAAGGTTATGTTGGGGTTTTTCTTTTGTTAAATATTATAATTGTTACAAGATATAAAGAATTGAAAAACAATTGAAGGACCAAAATATTGATTTTCCCTTGTTACAATATATATACATAACTTTGGTATTAAAAATTTAAAATTTAAAGGTTTAGATATAAATTTTACAAGTTATAACTGTTTGAATTTTTTACAAATAAAACTAATTTTACGAAATTAATTTATCTGTTTCAAATAAACCCCAAAAAAAACAAAAAAAACAAAAAAAAAAAAAAGTGGGTTCAACTCACAATGGAAAAAATTAAATGTTTTTATAATTTTTCTATTTGAGGATGGAAATTAAGTAAGTAAAAAATTAAATTAAAAGACTACTTTGGAAATACAAATTTACTATTCTGGGAATATCGTTGAGATATTTTCCTCAACAAATTAAAGTAAAATTCATCAGTTACCAAGTTTTATTTTCTTTTAAAATAAAAGATCAGCATGCCAGCAATATGCCACTGAATTGCAACAGTGTGTGTATGTATCCCTGAGCGTATCTACGTTGTATAGATTATTGTGGCTTTGTGTATTGTAACAATTATATCCAAACATTTAAATTTTGACGATTTAATACCAAACACTTATATTTTATGGCAATTGTATCCAATTATATTAATTGACACTAAAAATTAAAAAAATATTTAGATATAATTTTACGAGGTATAAATGTTTTAATTTTTTCACCGCAAATTATTATGTGGATTGGGTCCACCTTGCAAAGTGGACTCGAATTTTGAATGTTCACACTTTACATACTAAATGTTCATAATTTATCTTTTAAAAATTCACAATTTGTATGCTACGGACACACAATTTTAACATACACAATTTATGTGCTTTGACGTAGAAACACAATTTATATTCTAGAAATTCACAATTTCAATACTAAAAATACCCTGTTACATGGTATAACAATAACTCATTTTTTACTAATTGGGCTCAACTCTCAATGGAAACAAATTAAGTTATTTTTATAATTTCCTATGTGAGGATGGAAATTAATTAATTAAGAAAATTAAATTAAAATATTAATTTGGAATTTTTAAAAATAATAAAGTTCAACAAATGTTAAAACTAACGAAAATGGT
The DNA here is from genome assembly GCF_003576645.1 of Ipomoea triloba. Classification (NCBI taxonomy): domain Eukaryota; kingdom Viridiplantae; phylum Streptophyta; class Magnoliopsida; order Solanales; family Convolvulaceae; genus Ipomoea; species Ipomoea triloba. Next base: position 2,116,300 of record NC_044920.1, on the reverse strand, counting down.
AAAATTGCTATTTTCACAAAAGAAAATAGGAGAATTGAAATTAGACAATTTTGAAGTCAAATATTAATTTTGAAAATGTAAGGATCAACTCTTTCATATTTTCTTGAATATTCTTCTAGTAAATTTGAATTATTTTACCTATGTCTGTAATTTGTGTTGCCAATACATATATTTAATATAAACTAATTATAATTTTTAACTCAATAATTATTAAATAATTTTTTTGGACTGGTCACACGAGAGGTGTCCTGAGCAGATTCTAATTGTATGAGGCACATTCCCCGTTCAGACTCTAATTGTATGAGACATCTTTAACCCGTTTTATATAAGAGCTAACCAGATTGATTTTCCGCGCTAATCAGATTGATTTTTTCATACAAGAGGAGTTCAAACTCACGACTTTTTTTAAGGGGAGAGTGTATGATCACTCACGCTAACCAAGCTGGTTATAATTATTAAATAATTTGCGTGACAATGAATGATAAGTAATCATGATCGCTCACGCTAACCAAACTAGTTATAATTATTAAATAATTTCCGTGACAATGAATGATAAGTAATCATGATTGCTCACGCTAACCAAGCTGGTTATAATTATTAAATAATTTCCGTGACAATGAATGATAAGTAATCATTTAACGGAGCCACCGAATTGTCACGTTATATAACACAACAGAGCGCGTTATATAACACAACAGAGCGCGGAAGTGCCACCGAATTGCACCAAATTCAGTTTTTCTTCTCCTGAAGTTCCAGATTACAGTACTCTTCTCCTTAATCGATCCAAGGTAATTCTCCCTCTCCTCCCATTGTTTTTCTTCAATGTCGATCATTTCTGGTTGATTAACCCATTTTATTTTGTTTACAAATTCGTTAATTCATAAAGATTTCTCTACATTTCCACCCAACGAAGTATGTATGTGTGGTTGTGTTTGTCTATTGATATCCTCTGTCTCTGCGTGTTTATAGTTTATACTCCCTGTGTATGTATGTTTGAGTGTATCTGCGTTGTCTCTGTGCGTTTATACACCCTGTGTATGTATGTTTGAGTGTATCTATGTTGTAGAGGTCAGAGATTTTAAGGATTTTTGGTTTTTGTGTTGAGGAAATTCGCGACCACTGCCTGAGGGTGAACAAAGTAAACCCTACCTTGTAACCCTACCTGCCAAAATATCTGAGCTAAACCATCTTGGTTGCCCATAACTGATTGGCTCAAACCAGGTAGCTCACATTAGGAGTAGACTTTGTAACACTGGTTACCAAGTCAGCAGCCTAACCAACTTGGATGGGATTGCCCTGATTTTAAGATTTTTTGGATTTTATGTTTGCAGTTGTGGCTGGCTGGTGATTGGTGATTGGGGTTAGTAATCCCTCATTTCAATGAGGAAATGTGTGTTTATACTCCCTGTGTATGTATGTTTGAGTGTATCTATGTTGTCTCTGACTCTGTGTGTTTATACCTCCTGTGTATGTATGCTTGAGTGTATCTATGTTGTTGAGGTCAGAGATTTTAAGGTTTTCTTGATTTTCTGTCTGCAGCTTGCTGCTGTTGGTGATTGCCTTAGTAATCTGACATGTCAAGGAGGAAAAGGGCTCGACTTTGTGATCTTCGCGTGGTTAGTAATGCCAAGTTTTTTTTAATGATAGAAAGAGTTATAAATTCAATTATTTTTTTGTATTAATTCTTGCTTGTGCTTGCCATAGCCGATTTAATTTAAGTGTGTTTTAGGATTAATTTAAATTTGAACTGAAGAATGATAGGTTTGTGTGGGTGCTTTGCATTGCTTCAATGTGATTTGTTTGTTTTTGGGCTCAAATATCAGTCCAGATTCGTTTATTATTTTATGTCTGATTTATGTTTTAGTTTGAATTCTCACCCGTGTTCATGTTCTTGCTTAAACTTTTGTCGTATAGGAAGTGTTCAACGCTGGTGATTTTATGAGTAGATTACCGGATGAAATTCTTATTTCTGTACTGTCTTGCCTGCCGTTGAAAGAGGCTGTTGCCACTGCCATCTTTTCAAGGCGGTGGAGGAACCTGTGGAAGTCCATTGCTGGATTAGAGTTTAACAGTGAAACTATATTGGGTGGAAGAGACATATTTTCAAAGTCCCTGAACACAGAAAGAATCAAGTACGTTAATTGGGTGAATCGAGTTATTAGGCAGCATAATGGCCTTGTTATCGATTCATTCAAGATTAGCTTTGATCTGGACAAGGGTTCCAAATCCGCCATTGATAACTGGGTAAAAGTTGCTCTTTCAAAGAATGTAAAGAGGCTCGAGCTGGATTTGTTAGAGTATGAAGACAGTATTCGGGATACCATGCGTAACTATACATTCCCGTCTAAGCTTTTCATTAGTAGGCAGTCCAATATGGCTGCTTTTACCGGCTTGAGGTTTCTAACAGTCCTTTCTCTGAGGTGCGTTAACGTGAGCGATCAAGTGCTGGAGTCTTTCCTTCTACACTGTCCGCTTCTTGAGGTTTTGTCAGTGCATGGCTCGGGGGGCTTGGTAAATGTGAAGGTCGTTGGTCTGGCTCTCAAGCTGAACTCCTTGGAGATTGTCTTCTGCTTGGGCTTAAAAACTATAGAGCTCCAAGACACAACTCTTTCGTCGTTGAGTTATTTGGGTCCTGCCGTTACTTTTATCTTCAAAAATGTCCCAAAACTCGAAGAGGTCTCGGTAGGGATGGGTCGTTCTGGGTTAGAGAACAATGTCTTTGGACAGCTTGCCTGCTGCTTTAATCAGCTGGAGATTCTAACTTTAGTTATCTATCGTCCACAGGTTAGTAGGCAAATTTTCTTTGTTGGAAATAGGAGCTTGCCATTTTCTTTTCGGATGTTTTGTTAACTCGTCTTTTTGTTTTTTTCTATGCAGGCAATTGTGAATTTCTCAAATATTCCCGAACTGCCCAAACTCAAGGAGTTAGTGCTGAAAATTGGAGCATTTGATGATGAATCTCTTCTTCAGTTCACATCATTGCTGCAACACTCTCCTCATTTGGAAAGATTTGTGCTCCAGGTGCGTGTTTCGACTACATATATAACAAGTTATAATAGCGTATCTAATCCTTCGGTTTAAATTTAATGTGAAAGAAAAATTTTCTCTGTCACATTGGTTGTTTCCAAGTATAGCCTACTCATCTTTGGATTCACAAATTTATCATCTGAATTTGCCTTGTTAAGAACTCAGGGAAGCATTTGCACAGGGTAACTGTAGTTACTTCTTAGGGAAGAAGATTATATATTCTCAAACCATTGAATTCATTAAATTGACATTTATTAACATCTTTGTCGAATGAATGCATTTAAGTACTATGTTTATGTCCTGGTCTTTTATGTGATAAAGGTATGTAGTCTGAGCTCGCCTTTTCTGCAATCCGTGTAACTCGATCGTTTTCCTTACTCGGGTGCTGCTGTGCAGTTGATATGGCTGTGTCCAACGAAGACCAGGAGAAGGATGCTCAAGGGCGAGGCGTTTCGTCATGAGTCGCTCAAGGTTGTGGAGATTTGCGGGTATTTTGGGCGCCCTAGCGATGCTGAAATCGCGATGTACTTCATCCAGAATGCTCCTGCTCTCCAGAAATTGGTGATCGATCCCCGCAACCAGATCCTGAAGCACTCTTCTCGGCCCGTGGAGGTTGAGGAAACTGCTAGAAGATATGCCCACCAACAGCTTACGTTAAGGGTTCCACAAGGTGTGGAATTAGTAATTTACTGACCAAATTTGTGGGTTTTTTTTATAGCTTTATTTGTTGGTGTTAGTCTACAGACAGGTGGTTTTGTTAATTGGTATAGGTTGTTTGTTTAAGGTCTGGTTTACCTTGTACAGAGGCACATAAAGACAGACAGACATAGATACATTAACTTCCAATGAGACATTATTTGCAACATTATTTACATTGCAGGCAGACAGATAGACATTAGATTCTAAAATTGTTTAATAATAAGTTGGGTAGGGGGTGAAGGTTTAGAAATGTGCAATTGTTGTGCACTTTCTCAACTATTAATCTTGAAATAGTAGGGGGTGATGGGTTTAGAAATGTGCAACTTCTGTGCACTTTTTCGACTATTAATCTTGAAATAGGAGTGTGGTTTACTCAATTCATATCTTTGAATAGTAATGGATATAGACTTAGAAGTGTGCAACTTTTATACACTTTCTCAACTATCACTATTATTATTGTCTACTTTAATTTGTCATTCTAAGCAATTTTATGATGAAGTACAATCAAATATTTTGATTTTTTGAATTAAATTTTAGTTTAAAATAATATTATTGAAACATATAGGCTCCGTTTACTAATTCGAAAAAATTATCTATTGTTTTGAAAAATGAAAAATAGAAAACATATTTCTTTTTATAGTTTTTCATTTTAAAAAGTGAAAAATATTTTTTCTTATTTTCTCTTAAAAGTTATAAATATAAGAAACACACATAATTTTATCTATAATTGTAATTTTCATTACATACAAACTTCTATTTCACCTAGTACTTACCTACTTGCCCCTTACCCAATATGAATCAAAATCATACTATTATGGTATAAATATTATAATTATACCAAATACTATTATTGTTTTCGATGATTAAATTAACCCAGGTAGCCTAAATTACTTAATCCAATAATTAAAGGAAAATGATAAAGACAAGGTGTATAGCTCTGAGAGACAAAATCTTGTATTAATGAATTATGAGAGTACAAAATATGTAATATCAAGACAAGAAGATGATGATAAGACAAGATGAATAGTATTATTTATACTAAAACTCTTATGTAACTGCCCCATGTGAAATGGGTGGGAGGTTACAGTCTCTTTTGATTGGGCCTCGGTTGGCTCGGCCGAGCTCATGGGCATCGCCGACCCCCTAGGCCGAGCTCGGGCTGCTCAGGGCTGGCCTTGGGCCCTTGAGGCCGCCTACGGGGTTGGCCTAGGGCCCCTCGAGGTTGGCTTTGGGTGCCTCGAGGTCGGCCTTGGGCCCCTTAGTGGCTCTAGGACGAGGTTCTATAGTCTGACAAAGTTGGGATCACCTAAGTTTAACTTTAAAAAAAAAAAAGTAATGGTGTAATTAAATTCAATTATGATATGTCAAACACCTTGTGTTCAATTGACACATTTGTAATTCTCCTTGAAGTAAGGTCACAGGATTGAACCCCAATGGTGGGGTATTGACTCTTAGTTCTACATGACTCTTAGTTCTCTTATTTCTACATATTGATTGAGAAAGTATATTGAATAGATATTACACTCATAATAGAGTTGATAGTACATACTAAAAAACATTCAACTTTCTCCTTTAGTTTAATTTTGGATACACTTGTTTTTGTGTCAAATGATTTTTACAAGTGAACATGAAAAGGAATCCAAGTTGAGGATAAATTCATCTAAGAATAGACATCTTGGAGATTGTTATTTTGAGAAATGCATGGTTGTAAAGATATCAACAACCACCAGAACAATTTAAAGACGAATGCCCGTTGCCATTACGAGAACGACTGCCACACCCGCATCCTCGCTGCCAACTCCGCGACCACCTTCGCGCTGTTGCAATTGCCTTAGACCAAGTAGGGCCGATTTTTTTATTTGCATGGCTCTGTGCTGGTAAATAAGTGAGGCCTTATCATCATCATCATCACTTAATTTTTTGAACTTTGAGAGGGAGAGAGGATAAAAATTAAAAAATAAATAAATAAATAAATAAATAAAAAAGCCCGCGGGGCGGGTTAGGGTTGCATGAACCCAAGCCCGCGGGGCGGGTTAGGGTTGCATGAACCCTAGCCCGCGGGCCGGTCCACTTTGACAGTACTAGTTGAAGTCATTTCGTCCATTGCCACACGGATCACTAAGCCCTCGTTCACCTCCATTGTGAAGTCCTTATATTATGAACATTGTACTTTATATTTTGATGATACCAAATAAGTTAAGAAATTAGGTCCCAAAATTTTATTTTTCTAAATATAAGTTCTCTTCATTGTAACATTCGAACGGTTAATCTTAGGAGTGAATTATACTAACCAAAAAGTAAACATATCAAAAAGTAGTTCAATCCGATAGGTAGCCTATGGAAAGTCGGTAGCTTGAAAAATGAAATCTTCGAAAAGTTATAGCCAAAAGGTTCAAGATCGACTTGAAGACTGAAGAGTTAGTTGAAGATTTGAAGGTCGGAAGGTTATTCCTGGTGGAAGGATCAGACCTTGACTTGAAGGTTATTAAGACTGAAAGATAAAACGACTAATCGAACAGTTAGTTATAACGAGTAGTTTTGGATTGACTAAAGTTCAATAGTCAAATCTGAAAGGTTGATGAGCTCAAATAGTGAACTCCAAAAAGTAACCTAATTATCGTATGGATGCTCTCACTATAATTAGAATTTTCACTGACAATATCGTGATCAATTTCAATAGCAAAGTTAGCGAAAAGAATTAGTAATTTACTGACCAAACTTGTGAATTTTTAAAGCTTTATTTGTTGGTGTTATTCTACAACCAGGTGGTTTTGTTTTGGATTTTGTTTAGGAAATTATTATGTGGACTCCCAAATTTTATTTTTACTCTCAAATTCTTGATGTAGATTTTTTTTGGAACTCACAGGATGAAAATAACCCATCATTGTCTAACTACCACGTCAAGGTGTAAAAGTGAAAGAGTAAAATTTGAGAGTACATATAATAGAACTCTTTTGTTAATTAGTATAGGTTGTTTATTTAGGAAAATATTACATGAATTTTCACTCCTTATTTCCAACTTTATCCCTCTAACAAATTCTTGATGTGTTTTTCAAAAAAAAAATTCTTGATGTAAACACTTTTTTGAAACACACATGATAAAAATATCATATCCTTAATTGTCATAAAGGAAGTAGAATTTTAAAATATAGTAGAACTCGTTTGTTTAAGGTCTGACGTGCCTTGTACAGAGGCACATTCAGACAGAGAGAGAAAGATACATTAACCTCCAATGACATTTGCAACATTATTTACATTACAGACAGAAAGAAATTTTAAAGCTATAATAAAAAGGTAAATTGGGTAGGGGTGTAATTGTGCAATTTTTGCTCTCTCGACTATTAGTCATAGAATGTTTTTAGTAATGAGCTCTTTTAGAAATTTGTTTGTGTTGAACACGCTTTACTTTTCATATCTCATTCACATACGCCTTTTTTATAACCGCTCCCTTCCTCACCTCGTCCCCACACTTTCACCAGCCCAGCTAGTAGGGTGCAGTGGATTTTCAGTTCGTTGCTCTAACCAGCTGAGCTACCAGAACCACTTTCATAAAATCTGTCTTTTTCATCGAATATCGTCCTACCTTACCACTTTACTTGAAATGAATTCCGAATTCGCTTTGTCTACGAACAAGAAAGAAGTGAATGCAACTATGAATCTCTGTTGAACTTCTTTGCTTCTCGTTTAAAGAGTGAAAAATCGTTTAAAGAGTGAAAAATCCACAATTTTTTAGGCATGACATTCCTTTTTGATTTTTTATTAGACAAATGGAAGAAGTTGATGATATAGTCCACCTTTCTTCTATTTATCTGCATATATAGGGGGTGTGCCACGATGAAATTTGAAAATGAAAGGTTACTTTAAGACAATGTTTATTGGAAAGGCTGCTTTATGGTAATGTTTAGTGTTAGACCACGACCACCTTGGCCTCCTCTGAACATGAGCTATTGTAGTGTGATGGAGGGCCGCCTATAGGTGGTAGGGTGTGGTACCGTTCAAATTGCTTCTCTTACTCTTTATCTTTCTTAGAGGAATACTCCAAGTATTATGCTCCAAGATTACAAAAATACAGTCAACGACGTCTTGGAATACAATATAAGACTCGGCGCAGTGAGGGTCACACTCGAATGCCGACCACGCTTTGATCCGAAAAATCTGGATAGTTCAATTGGCCCGAGAAATCTGGATAGTTCAATATAGTTATGACCTCCTATCTCTCTTATGAGCCTACTTACTCCCCTCCATTCAAGGACAGTATAATCATAACTCCTATTATTTAATTTTTTTGGATAAAGTATCGCTAATTATAATTATAACTCTGATTTCTTGGATAGAGTATTGACAATTCACTGGGATAAAAAAATCAATATCCCACTAAAATTTATAACTTCTGACCTCTAATTTAAATTGATTCTACTAAAATTTAAACTTATAACCTCTAATTTAAAAAAGTCAGAACCCAGTATAAACTTGAGTGAGTGTACAATGATCTCGAATTAATCCCATTTGAATTTCTGAGAAAATCCACACACACACAGAGAACTGTAAGAAACTGAAGATCCATTATGATGCCTAAAATTTGCACATAAAAGACCAGACATAGGGATTATTTTTTCTGAGAAAATCCACACAGACACAGAGAACTGTAAGAAACTGAAGATCCATTATGAAGCCTAAAATTTGCACATAAAAGACCAGACATAGGGATTATACATAAAACCCCTAGACACTACATAGCTATTAGCTAAAGCTAAGAACATATATATGCATGTTGCTGGGAACACGCATATATATATGACCACTAAACCCTAACTAAACTAAGAACTACAACATCATCACCGATCACGCCGGGCATACCCGTCAACACGTACGGATCCCGTGCATGATCGACGATTATTATTATCATTATTACATTAGCCGAAACAAAGTAAAGAACATTATCATATCGATCCTAGGTAATGTCTGTCTGGTTTGTTTGTTGATTTTAGGTAGGGTGGTTAGATCTTCTAGGTGTTTCGGAACTTGGATTCATCGATGTCAATACCTTCACGCTCGGCACGCTCCCCGCCGGACTCGTCTCCGGTGCTGAGACCGCCTTTGCGTCCCATCTGCTGATATCCTTCCGTTCCCAGCTGCTCTTTCCGTGTCTGCCCTCCTTTCTGCCTTCCTGTACGTTCACCTCAACACACATGCTTCTATTAGCGCATATATATATATATATATATATATATATATATATATAATCTGATTCATCTATTTTATGAATAATAGTAGAGAATTACTTCCTGAGTTATATGCATGTATCATGTGTTATATGCGAATAAACCATGACCTAAATCACAGTTTTTTGATTAATTGAAAATTCACAATTACTACCTAATAGTGTATATATACGTACTGAACAAACTGGCATTGTGATTCTAACTAATAAAGAATTATAAGAAAGTAAAACTTAAATTGCTCATAATTGAGCGGTTCAAAAAAAACAAATTAAAGAAAACCGTTACAAATTTGTATCTTTGGTTCAAAGAAAAATAAAGAAAACTATTACAAATTTGTATCTTTGATTTAAAAAAAAAAAACTGTTACAAATTTGTATTTTTAACCATTTTAAATAAGTTACCCATCACATTACTTTTTATCACATTAAAGAAAATTCTCATTTTATTTAAAATATGATTTGAATAAGTTTAAATATGATTTAGGCTGAAAATATTTTTAAAAAAAGTATAATGCTACATTTGTAAGAATAATAAATTTTTTTTACAAATAAAAATAATATTACCCTGTAAAGAATTAAGATACTTTAGAAAAGAACCACGAGTACTTAAAAAAATTTAAACGACGTTAAAAAAAATTTAAACGACGTTAAAAGGTAAATGTTAATTAGAGACCTTCAGCAAGGTGCTGCTGCGCTTCCAGGCTCTTGCCACCGGTGCCACCGGGGACGACGGTCTCCCCTTCCCTGGCCCTCCTGTCAAGCTCAGCTTTGTTCTGTTGCTGCGAAGCCATTCTTACTTAATTGATCTAATGTCCTCAAACGATGATTTTCAATGTCGTATTTTAACGTAGTATATGACCATATATGGTTTCTGGGGACGACAGAAGGACAGCAATTTATACGGGATGGAGACGGCGGAGGGGATGACACCTGGCAAGATGACGCGGATTCGATAAGTCGCTAATTGCACGTAAGGAGTTCGCAGGATGACACATGTTCATGTTTTTGACACTAATCCGATCGCCACAGTGGCAGTCTCCCCCGATCCACCACATTCTACTCTTCTCTACATTTTTATACTAGAATATTACATTTTTAGTCTTGTGACTATATGTTTTGTTAATTTCAGTATTTGACTTTAAAAATTAATAATTTAGTCCCATAATTATGTAACTTTTAACACATTTGGTCCTCCAGGCCAAACGTTGACGGAAAAATAAAGTGTAAATATTTTTAAGTTGTTTATTCATGGGAAAAGGCTCATTTCAAGTCACCTTCTTCTTCCTTGCACCTGCTCATCGTCGCCGAAAAAATGTAAAGCCCGGTACTCTCCACTTTCTTCTCATCTCTCTTCCATTTTATTTTTATTTTTATTTTATTCCCCTTCATTTGGCCACCGCCGTTCATCGTAAAAGGGATGGACGATGAAAGTTCGAATGATGGCGATAGATCTCCCTCGAAGAACTGTCGGCAACAGCGAGCAGTAGATGATGACGATGGTACGTTGACCAACAACAGTAGCAGAGGTTTCGGCGAAGCAACGACGGTTGGATGTAGTCAACGGCAATTTCGTAGTAGCCCATCCAGCTCGGAAACGGAGGTGAAAATGAGGGCCTCTCCGATCATACAGATCTGAGCGGCACGAAGGTCGGAGAGGGAGACAACGCCTGCGATGGAAGACTCGTCGTAGAACTTCGTAATCCCTTTCTTCAGCTTCTATTGATCCATACAGAAGGGCAATTATGTCGGCTACAAGTGGTTGCAGTGCAGAAGATGCTTGAGACGATGACGCCATTTCAGTGTTCTTCTTCGTTGGTCGTTCTGAATTGCCATCGCCGCCGGAGAAGCCGTTGTTGGAAATGTTCACTTAAATTGACCGTTTTGCCCACATGAATAAACAATTTAAAATATTTACTTTTGGAAAAAGTGTCAAATAGGCCACTGAACTTGTCACTTTTGTGCAATTGGGCCATTAAACTTAAAAAGTGTGCAATTCAACCATCAAACAAGCAAAATTTGTGCAATTGGACCATTTTTACAAAAAATTTTAATTCAATTTGAGTTAAAAACATTTCAATATTGACTTCCAACTAGTATGGTAGAAGAAAATGTCACTCTTAATACATATATGTTAGTAATATAATTGAATTTTACCAGAAAATTTTTGTAAAAATGGTCCAATTGCACAAATTTTGCTTGTTTGATGGTTGAATTGCACACTTTTTAAGTTCAATGGCCCAATTGCACAAAAGCGATAAGTTCAGTGGCCTATTTGACACATTTTCCTTTACTTTTTTTCGGCAACATTTGGCGAGTGATTTGGCCGGGAGGACCAAATGTGTTAAAATTACATAGTTACGGGACTAAATGGTTAGTTTTTTAAATCGAGTACTGAAATTAACAAGACCCGTCATAGGATCAAAATTGTAATTTTCTCTTTATATTATTTCCAAACTAGTATTTTCACTCGTGCGATGCATTGAAAAAGAAAGAAAATTTTAAGAAAATGCATTTTATACAAAAGAAAATAAACGCGTAGCTAGATTATTAGAAAAATAAATTTTCTCACCATTAAATTTCAAATGAACTGGATTAAATGACGAAGAACCAACCGTTATTTACAAATAAAATTATCTTATTTGTAACTTAAAATAAGTTATAAATTCTTTTTTTAAAAAAATACCCAATAGAGCCCTAATGTATAAAAAAATTTAAAATAATAATAATAATAATAATAATAATAAGTTTCACAGTCGGGAACCGGTAGAAAAGAGCGAGGAATTGCTCAAACACGCAAAAAGTCGTCAGTCAAAATTAGTAATATACCAATGGAAGACTAAGTAACAAAATTGACTGTAGAAGTCCACATAAATATCTGACTTCAGACTCTTTCTTAGTCAGGCGTCTTTCCACCTAAATGTACACTATATACCGAGACCCGAGTATATAATAACCAATTAAAAAGGGAATTTAAAACAAGAATAATAATTAAAATCTTCAAATAAATTAAATTCCACCGTCACTGAATACGTCACCAGCGACGGCGGTCCAAGTTTCTATTCTTTATAATTCTCTTTCTTTCAAAATTAAAAAAAAAAATGTTAATGATGATTTAATAATACAGAGATGTACTTATAGTCCTGAACTGTAAAGTTTTGGCTTCCATTGTATCATGCGTTGGCATTTTGGCAATCATTTTTTATTACATTATAAAATTGATTTTTGAATGAATTTGATGATATTTCTGTCAATTTACTTTTGACGGGAGACAAGATATTGGATTCAAGCCGTGCGTCTAACCCATAGTCAGGAGTAGAGAACATGTGAAACAGTTACAAGAGCTCACGCATTAAGAGCATCGTCTCAATAAAGATAGGAGTTATGGATGACATCGTCACTTATTTGGAGGTCGTTGCTATCATTATTGTAACCGTTACAAGTTTATAGTATAAATGTTGACCCGTGTAGAAAGAAGGGGACACACTCTGTTTATTGTACACAAACCATAGCAATAGAATTGTTTATGTTGACTAATACATAAAATATATACAGTAAACATTATTACAATCATACCTATTTGTACATTTGATTTTTCGTATAAATTCTCTCTCTCTCTCCCGCCCTCCCTCCCTCTCTCTCTCTCTCGACAAGAGAAACCTGTAACTCTACTTGAAAATATGCATTGGTTAAACTTTGTTTTTATGTAATAGCTCGCAAATTGCATAAAAAAATGTAATCACACTAGAAATTAAAGATCATGTATGACGAGCTAAACTAAGGTAGTGTTTGACAATAATATAATTAAGCATGACCCTGTATTTAACATATTTTAGACTGAGTCATTAGGTTTCTAAAATAGGGTGAGACTGGTGTTTGAGATGATCATTGTTGTTTAATTTCGACTTGTTCTATAAACAATCACCAAAAACCTCTGAAATTATTTGTTACTCCCTTTGTCACATTTTATTTGTTATACTTACTATTTGTTGGTCAAACCAACTATTTCTTATTTGTTTGTTTTCTTTATTATTTTTTTACTTATTTTTAATTTGATTTTTTTGTGCGTTTAATAGTACTTTTAGTGTAGTTTCTAAATATATAAATTTTTTTTATACTAATACTAAACTTAATATTATGAAAAATTGAATTAAAAATAATTTCAGTCAAGCCTCGTTAACCGAACCAGACACATAAAATAGGACGAAGAGAGAAAATTTAATTACTATTAATGAAAAAAATATCTTTAAAACTTTATTAAAAACTCTACTAAACAAAAGATACTCCATAATATCTCATATCTAAAAACATAATAAGTATCAATACAAGTTATAGATTGATTTATATCTATTTTTCTGTTAATTTTTTGTATACATGCATTATGCTTTAAGAATTGTGCTATACAATTTTTTGGACAAAAACACTCATACCGTTATAACTTATATTGTCTTTTCTCACTATTATTACAATGAACAAGTATACAATATCTTTTTTTATATTCTTCAATGGTAATAATGAATATAGACATTATATTTGTGTAATATAAGAAATAAGTTTGATTACATTTAGATTTTAATTAAATGTTACCATGATTACATTTAGTAATTTATCATATCCAAAATTCTTACTTCTTTTTTTTTTTTTTTGAAAATCAAAGTCTCAAAGGCGACCTTTATTAAATTAAAAGATCAATACAAGTAGGAATAGAAAAGTGCCAAACAGACGAACCAGAATTAGAACGAACAGCCCTAGCTAACACATGGGCAGCATTATTAACTGATCTAGATATAAAGTTACAAAATACTATTTCAAACTGTCGACGATACTCACGACAATCATTGATAACACAACATGTATAATATAAAATAATTATTACTCAAATTATCAACTTTACTTTTAATATAATATAAAAATTTTAGAAAAAAACTTATATACTATTATTTTTAAAAATTATTTTAATATAATTAAGATTTTAACATAAGTATTAATATTGGGCATATATTTTGTGTATCACGCATATAAAATACTAGTTTATATATAAAACGTTAACAAATAAATTAAATGTAGTCATATGTAATTAATTAACTTGTAAGAAAAATAACGAGAAACAATTAGGGTCCGTTTACTAACGAAAACTGTTATTTGACCTTTGTTTTTTAATTTTTCAGTTTTGATTTTCTGTTTTCCATTATCTGTTTTCTGTTTAGAAAACTTGTTTACTAACACTTATTTTTTTTAAATTTATTTTTTTAGATTAACGTTATAAAATTAACATAAGTTTAATTTTGAGCAATTTTTAGATCTTATATTTAAAATATTTGTAGATATGTTTGGTTTAAATGGAATAAATACTTCTTTTTAACTTTTAAATCTAATATATGTAAGATTTTTACATTTGATATTTGAATCAAATTTATATCTGTATATAACGTAACTAAAAATATATTCAATCTAATACCCTATTAAGTATTTAAGTATTATCTTCAACTAAAATTTAGTTTAGATAATATTAATATTTTTTGAGCTAATATTTAAATAATTTTAGATATATTCATTTGAATGACATTTATATAAATATATGTGAAATTTTCAATATCCAATATCCGGGCGAAACTTGTACTACGATATAACATAACTAAAATTATCCGAACTAAGGGTGTGTTTGGTTCGCATATGGGAATCGGAATCGGAATGGGTATCAAACACTTGGTAATGGTAATGGGTTTTGGTGAAAGTATTTAGCATGTTTGGTAGTTGGGTGGAATGAGATTGATTATTATTAGTTAGGGAAGAAAGGAGGAAGGGAGATGAAACCCTTATTTAATAAGAGTATGGGTTTTCTCATTAATGGGGTATTCCAAACCCATAGTAGAATTCACAAAACCTATCAACCAAACACAAGCAATCACTTTCATACCCATTTCTTATGCCTAAACCTACCAACCAAACACAAGCAATCACTTTCATACCCATTCCTTATGCCTAAACCTACCAACCAAACACACCCTAATAATCTATTGAGTATAATAAAAATCTAAAACATGGTATAGAGTTCAATTATTATTATTATTATTTTTTGATAATGTGAATAATGTCTAAATAAGTTATGTTTAAATAAGTAAATTAAGTAGAAAAGATAGAATGAAGATGGTGATAATTGATGATAATGAATATAATCATAGTAATGAATAAATATTTTAGTAGATAATTGTGAGAATGTGGTTATAGCGACATATAGCCAAATAGATGATAAATGATTTTGTTTTCTATTTAGAAAACAGTTTTTAAAAGTTCTTCCATTTTAATTTCTAGAAAACTTAAAATATTTTTATGTTTAAAAAATGAAAATTTATGTTTTTTTTTTCTTTTGTTTTTTTTACTCAAATTCTCTAGTTTTTCAGAAAACGAGAGAAACTCTCCCATTAATAAACGAACTATATTCTCATATAAAATTTTGTTCTAATAAATAAAAGTTATAAATACAAGTAATATAAAAGATTCTCTATTTCTTACCCCCTAACCTACGGGTTGTTATGCCGTGGACCCAGGTCCACCTTGCAAGGTGAACCTGGGTCTACATTCACATACACTATACTCTACATTCACATACACTATACTCTACATTCACACTTTGTAAACTCCACATTCACACATTATAGGATTATATGATACTCTATATTCACACTTTGTAAACTTCACAAATTTTGAATTCTCCAATTGAACACAATTACGCATGCTTAATATACACACGAGAATTTTGAAACCCCCAATTGCACACAACACATGCCCCATAAGCACACGCGAATTTTGGACCCCCAATTGATTTCATTCATAGATTTGTTTTTTTTTTTAATGCACTAGATTTGTTTTTTTTAGTGCACTAAATTTGTTTTTTAATTCCTGTGCGATTGTGCGGTGATCAATGCTATTTAAAAAATATATCTAAATTAATTGCACCTTAAGCTTCTAATCTACGCACTTAATTTGGATTAATATAAATATGACTTTGTAGAGAAAATCTTATAAAGAATATTGGTTGTGTTTTGGAACTGCAAAAAAAAAAATGTCCTAAAGAAGGGAAACTATGCACCTTAAGAAGGGAAACAACGCACCTTAAGAAGGTAAACCACGCACTTAAAGCCTTAGGTCAACGCACATTAAGTTTCAACAACTAACGCACCCTTTAGCACACAAACCACGCACCTTAAGAAGAAAAATCACGCACCTTAAGAAGAAAAGCACGCACCTTAAGCTTCAGGTTGACGCACCTTAAGTTCCAACAACTACTCACCTTAAGCAAAAAATCACGCACCTTAAGCAAACCAAGCATGCAGCTTAAGTACAAAAACCACGCATCTTAAATTTCAAGAACTACTCACCTTATGCACACAATCTACGCACCTTAAGCACAAAAAAACCCACGCACCTTAAGAAAGGAAAAAACGCACATTAAATTTTGATCTAAATGCAAAAATTACCAAATTGTCACCACTTTTTTTTTTTTAATAATTTTGGTAATCTGGACGTTAATTTAAGCAAGATCAATGACTCAGATTTAACCGCACAACCGCGCGGAAGACACTCAACCGCACGAAAACTGAATTTATATATATATATATATATATATATATATATATATATATATATATATATATATATATATATATATATATATATATATATATATATATATATATATATATNTATATATATATATAGCTAGGTTCGTCCGGACAAATTTGATCTGTTTTAAATATGAAATTACTATCACATTTTTTCTAATTTTTTTCCTTAAATTTCTGTCTTTAATCATTATAGATGTACATATAAAATTTGTATGCATGCATGTTCTCACATAGCTATTAGTTTTAATGTCAAACAAACCTTATAATATAATATGGGTCACACTTGTGTGAGACCGTCTCACGGATCCTTATCCGTGAGACGGGTCGGGTCGGGTCGGAACACCATACAAATGTCACACTTATATGTGCAAATGTTACTTATAATACTAATTAGAAATACAATTTTTGTTACTTATAAGAGAAAAAGTGTTACATTTTTCATAATAAGTAATGTTGACAATTTTTCCTTACTTATAAGGGAAAATATAATACTTTTGAGGAAAAATGTAATACTTTTAAATCGAAATGTAAAAGTATTATATTTTCCCATAAAAGTATTGCATTTATCTTTATAAGTAACAAAATTTTTATTCCTAATTATTAGTATTACATTTGAGCATATAAGTATGACATTTGTGCGTATAAGTGTTACAGTTACCTCATGGTCCGACCCGACCCGACCCATCTCACGGTGAGACGGTCTCACACAAGTTTTTGTCATATAATTAATATAATATTTGGTATATTACATATTTGTTGGGATACGTTAGGAATTGAAACATTGAATGATAGTACTAAAACAAAAATACAGCAATACAAAAAAAAAAAAAAAAAAAAAAAAAAAAAAAAAAAGNAAAAAAAAAAAAAAAAAAAGCAACGTCAACCGACAACGACGATACGATTATAATTAATTAGAAAAGCTGTCATTTAGTATTAAGGATTATGGAAATGGAAATTCATTGTAGACATGCGAAATATGCCTTGGGATATTATTTTTGAGGAATGGAATCTTGGACTCTATGCAAGTGGCGTAGCAATGGGGAAGTCGGCGAATACGATAAAGATGTTTCAGAAGAGAAAATGTGACCCATTCTCAACTCACAAAGGCGCCCACAATACTGCATGCCACATTTTTTGCGTTGGCTGGTGATTCGGTAAATTTGGGGCATTTTTTTGCGTTGGCTGGTGATTCAGTAAATTTGGGGTTTGTTTGAAAATTTGAAAAATAATTTCTGAAAATTATTTTTTTGTTTTCAGTGTTTGGATGTGTCTGAAAAATAAAGTTAATGTAAATTATTTTTTGTTGACTTGGTAAAATAGGCCTATTTTAGAGAAAAATGGCTTCTCTACAATTTAGCATAAGTTATTTTCGAAAGACCTTTCAAGAATGACAACCTTGGTTTCAGGCGGAAACCATAGGTATGGTTTTCGCCGGAAATCAGTGGTTTTTTTTTATATATAATTTTTTAAAAAATAAAATTATATTTAATATTATTATAAAAAATTATATTTTAAATAAAATAATTAAAATGCTTAATTATACAATTTTACTCACTTTTCGGGAAATGAACCAAACACATTAAGACAATTTTTCAAAATGCAACCACCAAACACTCAAAATGAAACTATTTTATGAAAAATGACTTATTTTTCAGATGTTATTTTCATGGTTTCCAAACACACTCTTAATATCAAATTTATAAAATATTTTAAACTGGGGTCAATTTTTCGGTAAAAATCTATTAATTATAATATTTTAATCAAGTTTAACTTAAAATTTTTTATTCATAATTTCACACCATAAAATAGTCATTGAATGAATATATATAAATAATAAAGATATTAAAGACTCAATTAATTATAATATTTTAATCAAGTTTCTTACAATTTTTAATTCATAATTTCACACCACAAAATAGTCATTGAATGAATATATATAAATAATAAAAATATTAAAAACTTGTCTAATAATATGATTCATATATGCACACACGTACTAACGATTAAGTTAACTGACACTTTCAAAAAAGGACTACTGACTAAGAATATCACATTCACTGAGACTTGATCTCATGACCTCCCACATATAAGAGAGTCATTACATGTCATCTGAGCACAAGGTGCTTGGCAAAATTTTGTGTTTTCTTAATTTTAACAAAATGAAAATTAGTTTTAGAATTGTTTTCTTAATTTTTAAAAAAAAACTTTAAAATGCAATTATTAAAAAAGAAATTAGTAAATGATTAATATTTCAATTGATCCTATGTGAGGTTACGTACTTACGTTGTTTCAGGTGAGATAGATATTTGTTGACTAATACGGAGTACATTTCAAGGAAATATAATTTCAATAAAAATATATTTTTTTTCATTAAAAAAAAAACTATATTCTCACTAATACATCGAAATGAATAAATAATATGCTATGTAATATTTTTTTATGAGTCAATAAATATTAAAAATACATTTTTACTAATACTTTTCATGAAATAAGTAGTATTTTTAATAAAATATAATATTTGTTGATTGATACAAAAATATTATATATTTATTAAAAAAAGTAAATATTTGATATCAGATTCACGTAAAATGATCTCACATAAAAATTTGTATTAATATTCATATACATTAAAAAAATATTATAAATATGTATACATTTAAAAGACCAGCCAGCCAGCCAAGCACAATACTGGCCGACCAGGTTGCAAGTTCGCACAAGCTAGCCAACCTTATATTCTTTTATTTTAACGTGTTTGACCCTCAAAAGGGTTTGTTGTGTCTTTAGAACGCCTCTCTTTTGACGACCATGCGTTGAAACCTTTTTTTTTTTTTNGAATGCGTAGAAAGTTAGAAACTTTAATACCTACCATACACTGCGATGAGCCAATAAACCCTCACTCCCCACCCCCTACCACGTGCTTCCACCGCAAATATATAAGGTTGATTTACGGAAAATTCTCCACCGCTACTTGAAGGTACACTGTATGTGAAGCAGGGCCAAATTTTAGGGCGTGCAAGATGTGCAACAGCACAGGGCCCCAAAATTTTGGGGACCTCTAGTACAGTTCTGGCCCAATAGTTAGTATATGTATTTGTGTGATTATATTAGCTCAAAATTAGGTTTTTATGATTGATCTAAATTCTACTACGTATTATTCAAAAAAAATTCTATTCCGTAATATTCACATGAATCACTTTTCTTCAATTCGCAGTTTATTTATACTTTGATAGGGCCTCATTTATTTACCAGCACAGAGCCACGCAAATAAAAAAAAATCGGCCTTGATGTGAAGTTCATCTTGTAACCCTAAGGCCTTTCTTAATAGTTGAATTTTAGCGTGGTTTTTGAGATGTTTTTTGTAAGTGTGATTAGGAAAGATAAAATGGGGGTGGAGGAAAAAAAAATAAAAGGAAAAAACAAACCAACAAAATTGAAAAAAATAAAATAAAAAATTACGCGCCCAGGCTAGTGCGGTCACTACGCCTCACGCATGTGAGGCGCAATGACTTTTTCCCCCGTGGGGCCCACCTTAGCCTGCCAAAAAACCATTTGCAAGAGAAATAACTTTCAAAAACACCCCCCTTTCCGTTTGTTAAAAACCAATCCATTGAGTTTTACTATTCCAAAAACTTGCCAAAAGTTACAATTGGGGAAGGCCTAACTAGAAAGTGACACAATGAGATAAACTGATCTAAGTTATCCATAGTTAATGACTCAAATAAAGAATGACAACAATTATTTCACAAATTATTAATCCATCTGTCACATTTTACTTGTTATATTTGCTATTCATTTGTCAAACAAACTATTCCTCTTTGTTTATTTTTTAAATAATTTTAATTTGATTTTTGTGTGTTTAATAATACTTTTAGTATAGTTTCTAAATATACAAATCTTATATACTAATAATATATTTAACATTATGAAAAATTAAATTAAATTTAAATTTAATCAAGTCCTATTAATTAAATCGAACACATAAAATTAGACGGACATTGTTTGATCTTATCCAAAGTCAACGCCATCGTGTGCAATCTTCAATGCGTCACCTATTGTGATGAATTAGCATTTAAGTTTGGGTCACACTTGTGACCGTGAGACGGGTCGGGTCGGGTCGAAGCAACATGCAAATGTCATACTTATATGTGCAAATGTCATACTTATATGCTCAAATATAATACTAATCAAAAATACAATTTTTGTTACTTATAAGAGAAAAAATAATACATTTTTCATAATAAGTAATGTTGACAAGTGCCCCTTACTTATAAGGGCAAATATAATACTTTTGAGGAAAATTTAATACTTTTTAATCGAAATGTAAAAGTATTGTATTTTCCCTTAAAAGTATTACATTTACCCTTATAAGTAACAAAAGTTTTATTCCTGATTAGTATTACATTTGAGCATATAAGTATGACATTTGTGCATATAAGTATTACATTTACTTCTTGACCCGACCCGACCCGACTCGTCTCACGGTGAGACGGTCTCACACAAGTTTTTGCCTTTAAGTTTATGTAACATAAAGTTGTTTCGCAATTCAAAATAATACATGTCACCTAGTATTTCGGTGGATCGCAATTCAAAATAATACATGTCACCTAGTATTTCGGTGGAGTTCAGATAATAATAAAAACTCGATATATTTTTTGAGTACTACGGACTTGTTACAATGTAGTATCTGTTCATAACTACTTTTTCAACATAAGGAAGCATTCGATATTTAATTTTATGTGCAAGTGCCTTGCAAACGCATTTATAATTATCTCCCCACTTTGTGGTCATACTCTTTCTCACACTTACACATTATATATTATTTTATTTACTTTTCTATACTTAATAATTTTAACTTTATAATATATTATAATTTTGATTTTAAATAAAAATAAAATTAAATAACGAAATAAAAAATTCTTTGAATTATAAAATATAATTTCATTAACTAATCAAAATATAATTCATAAATTAAAAATTGTATTTGAAAACATGTACAAAATAAATTAATATTTTGTAACATACAAAATGTTAAATACTAAATATAACAACAATTAATACAATTTTAAATTTTAAAAATAAATTAAAATTAAAACATAAAAATAAAAGAAAATAAAATTTAAAAATAATAATAATTTAACAAAGAGCAACCAATTAGGAAGAAAAAAAACAGGTTGTCCTCCACTTCTGCGAGTGAATTGTGGCGCGTGAGCGTTACGTGCCACGCACCATGGAGATAGTCTTCGAGGAAGAAAGTCCCTCCAGAGACTATCTCCCTTCCCTTCTCTTTCTCCCCTCCAACCCTATTCTCTCCCTTTCTCCCTCTTTCTCCTTTATTAGAGATGCGTTAAATATTGTTGTACAAATGAGTTAATTCCAGCAATGGTCCTCCGACTATGTTGATTTTCAAAAATTAGTCCCGACTTTTAATTTGGACAATTTAGGTCCCTTGACTTTCAAATTCTTTCCAATGTTAGTCATTTCGTCAAATTTTGGTTAAGTTGAGGTCAAATGAAGGGGTAAAATTGTCCGTTCACTTGTATACTCGTATTTTTCCTGTCCTATACGCTATATATATGAATATAATATCAGTTGAAGAGACATCGATTGAGATTATATGGCTTCAATTGAGATTTCGACTGTGATTATATTCATATATACAGCGTATATGACAGGAGAAATACGAGTAATAATACACTAAACAGGTGAACGGACAATTTTACCCCTTCATTTAACCTCAATTTAACCAAAATTTGACGAAAGGACCAACATTGGAAAGAATTTGAAAGTCAAGGGACCTAAATTGTCCAAATTAAAAGTCGGGGACTAATTTTGAAAAATCAACATAGTCGGAGGACCATTGCTGAAATTAACTCTTGTACAAATTATAGAGTTTTTATAGTGCAACTCTTTAGTATGTATATCTGAGTAGTGACTATTAATTTCGCTATAAAAAAATGTACTAGTAATGTATTTTTTTTTAAAATGTACTAGTAATGTATTTATTACATAGTAAAATATTTTAAATAGTACGAGTAATTTTCAAGAAATGTTAGGAAGAAAAGGATAAATGAGAGAAATGAGTAAGAAAATTATTCCCGCGTGTTTTCACGAAGCTTACGAGAGCGTGAAGTTCCTATAGCTTTCCCATTCAAGTATAAATAAAGCTACTGATCTTGCTCCGATTCATTCTACGCTACTGAATTTGAACGGATCAAACTCGGAGCAAAAATGTCTATAGCAGTAGTTCATTCGCCGGTGTTCTCACCGTCGCCGGTGTTCAGCAAATCATCGGCTTCATCTCCGATCGGCCGGAGCCTTTATGCTTCCTCCTCCCTGTCACCGTCCACCGTGACGCCGCCGCCGTCGACCTTGTGCCCGTTGACTCTCCGGCGTCCCATACAGACGCGTAATATCATCCTGAACGGGATTAATGAAGAGCCGATTTGCTCAACCTCGTCGACGACTACGACGACGACGCCGGTTCTGAAGAGGAAGAGGCCGGCGAGGATTAATATTCCGATGGCGGCGTTGAGTTTCGAGCCGAGTCTGCAGACTCCGAGGGACGGCGATAGATTGGATGAGGTAGAGGTTGAAGGAGAAGGCTACTCCGTGTATTGTAAAAGAGGGAAACGCGGTGCTATGGAGGATAGGTATTCGGCCTTCGTTGATCACCAGCAAGGCTCTAAACAGGTAATTCACTCCAGCCTTTCTCGCTTCATTGAGATTGTCTTCATTTTTATAAGCTTCGATCGAAAAAGCCTGTTTACTTGATTCTTATCATCGGCATATTGATCATTTCAATGGATATATGAGTTTTGTAATTAAGTTTTTAAAACAGATTCTTATAGTCATGTAATATGAACTCCTTGCAATCGCAATCCTAGACATAGGGGAAAACAGATTGAAAGTGTTTGTATATATGCCTGACTGAAAAATTAAGTAGTTGTAACCGCTTACAGTAGTGTTAAATCATTGTATTAGTTCTTTTACTCGCCTTGATTGAAGGATCGTGTCGTGTTCACCTTGAATGAAATCAAGGTTTTAATTAAATCTGTGCTGTTCACTCTTCAGGCTTTCTTCGGCGTATTTGATGGACATGGAGGAGTGAAAGCTGCAGAGTTCGCAGCAAGAAATATGGGTAGGAATATTATGAACAAGGTGGGTGTAAGAAGTGAAGAAGATATTGAAGCTGCGGTTAAGGAGGGTTATCTCACCACTGATGAAGAGTTTCTAAAGCAAAATGTCAGGGGTGGAGCAAGCTGTGTGACAGCATTGATTCACAAAGGCAAACTTGTTGTCTCGAATGCTGGCGATTGTCGCGCTGTTATGAGCCGAGGAGGAATTGCAGAGGTCCTCACTCTCGATCACCGCCCCTCGAGGGAAAGCGAGAAAGAAAGAATTGAGGCACTGGTGAGTTGCTTGGATCTATTGTAATCTCAGATGTAAATATTGGTAAAATGATTTAGCAATCAATCTGTGTACTCAATTCGAAAAATGCTTGGTCTTGCAGGGTGGCTATGTTGATTGCTGCCGCGGTGTTTGGAGAATTCAGGGATCTCTTGCTGTGTCAAGAGGAATAGGGGACGCCCAATTGAAAAAATGGGTAATTGCAGAACCAGAAACGAAGACAGTGTTCACTGAACCCGACTTCGAATTCTTAATCCTGGCTTCTGATGGAGTCTGGGACAAGGTAAATTTACAAGCCAAAAACACTTCTAAGTTCTAATTGCAGATAAAAAAGTTTCGGTTCTTGAGAGATTGTGATCTAAAATATCCAATTCTTATCTCATTTGCAGGTTAGTAATCAGGAGGCAGTTGATACAGTCAGGCCTTTGTGCATAGGTGTTGACAAACCACACCCACTCTCTGCTTGCAAAGAGCTTGTTAACTTGGCACTGACAAGAGGCTCCTTTGATGATATAAGTGTGATGGTGATCCAGCTAAGTCATTTTGTTCAATGATCTAATGCTTACATCAATTAGCCTGGGGCGAAACGAGGAAGGTTTTACTGGCTTCGCGTCATTCTGATCATATACATAACTCCCTGAAAGTAACATCCTGTACATTTCTCGTTCTCTCAATAGCATTGCTGCATACCTCATCCTGAAAGTAATGCCTTTCGGTTGGACATGTATTTTGGGTTTAATCATACAAGGAAAATTGGTGTTCTAAACTGGCAACAATTTTCTGGGAATACATTTCAAATGTTTGGCATGTGACTGAGATGACTATATATTAATAATAAAGTTAGTAGTTGAATGTTGAATGTTGAATGGTATAGTGTCTCATTTTGACCAGAATGACTTCAGGAGTTGTTCCAGCTGCCCCTGAGAAGATTGTTGATTGTAATTTTGTTTTGTTTTGTTTTTGGCATTTTCTACCTAACATCAGGCTAACAAGTTGATTCTAAAACGAGACTTGAAAATAACTAGTAACAATAGGGGGCACATCGTATAAATTAGGAAATTCTTCCGTACTTCATATGACATATATCAACTATGTCCTCCAGTATTGTGCTATGGGCTAAGGCATCATGGCTTGTAAGGAATAATGTTGTACACTTTTAAATAAATTTAATCCCCACTTAGCCCTCCGAGGTTTAGCGATTAGTTCAATAGTTCAAAAATTACAAGTCTTACTCTAACGATAGGACAAGGGTTCAACGAGTTGGAGGCACGCAAAGAATTAAATGATAGCACTCCTTAAGGGTATTTCTAGATGTAGCAAACAAAGAGTATTGCTAGGTAGCAAAAAAATCTATCGAAGAAAGGGAGAGTCAATTTCAGAAATATGATTAATACGAAGTTGCATTTGTCGACACTTGTCACAAAAAGTCTCGTTCTCATGCGGGCATACCACACAGACACACACATGGGAGGGTTCAAGTGAGAACATTGCCCCATATAAAACGTAATGACTAATATCCATGAGTAGATCAACATTTGAGATTGCTGTAAAATAAATGAAAAAGGTGGGTTCATTTTAAAAATATTACAAACTTGAAAGTTTGTAATAATTATAAAAGTGACCCCATCATTTTTTTTTACTAAAATTATCAACTATTGATGAACCATGGTGGCCGATTGAGATCAATCATCACTTTTTATAGGAAGACCATGTTATCACTTAATCATGTTCCCTTACAAAAATATGTTATTCGTAACTTGATGAATATGAAGCGCTCGGACTCACAATAATAATTTTGTAATGGACATATTTGAGTATTTGACACTTTTTTTTTTAATCCAAACGATTATAATATAATAACACTTCTAGCTAATAAATTGGGAGTGTTTTGGTTCAAACATGATTTGAAATTGTAATTGGAATCAAATACTTATATAGTAGTAATAAGTTTAAGTAGAAAAAAAAAAGTATGTTTACTTGGTATTAAGTATGAAGTTGGAATCAAGATAAATAAATAGTTAATTAATTAAAATAAAAATAAATTAATATATAAGAATATATATTAAAGTTCCGTATTGAATGCATGAAAACGACATTTGCTTTCTTCTTCATTGTTGATTTTATTATTGTTCAAAAGTAAATGATGATAAGGGTAATAAGTTTTATGATTTGAATCAATAGTATGATAACAAAAGTAGACAATCAATCACACATAATAATGTGTATCAAATTCAATTATTGAGGATACAAAAGTTCTCCACCAAATGCCACTAGTATATTAATTTGCAAAGTATTTGATTTGTAGTAATATCGCTTTTTATAAATTTAAAAAACAAACAAAAAAAAAGAATATAAAGAGTGACACATTTATTGCAAGTCAAGTAGATGAGTGCATGGTAACCACAATGTTTTAAGTTTGATATTATCTATTAGTTTTCTTGGTTTGAATTAATCAACTATGGACAATATAGGATGATTTATAAATTATGATTTTTTTCTAGTTAAGGTCATAAAACAAGTTTTATCCAGATCGCACATTTGAACAACACCAACAAGTTTTATTGTAAGTCAAAGTAGACTAGTGCAATACTCAGAGCAAACTCATCAACTTTTTTTAGATGCCATGTAGTAGAATAGAGGTGTATGGAAAAAATAAAAAAATGAAAATCAAACAAAACTTGCAACAACATTTTTTGTTTTGTTTTTCTATGCAGTGGGTTAAAAAAAAATAATTAAAAACCTTTAAAAATGCATTGATGGAGATCCTCTAAGTAGGCCTGAGCATCGGACGAGTTTGGACGGTTCAGATTTGTAAACCATCCACCCGATCAGATATCAGGTACCCTTAATTAACCCATATTCGTGCATTTTGACCAACTCAACCCATCGGATATATTAACTTCGGATTTCAGACAGTTTGGATCGAATTTCGATTTTATTCGGATTGCAAAAAATAAATAAATAAATAAAAGTGCAAAATTAACTAATTAAGTTCAAACAAACAACTTCAAATTATAACTCAAACTTAGAAATTGAAACTTAAAAGTTAAAGCTGAGTAGCTAACAACTTAAAACTAAATAACAACTAACAAGAGAAGTAAGTAAGTAACTAGGCATACTAATACTTTACACTTTACAGTTTACAGCTTACAAGTTACAACTTACAACTTAAAAGTTAACTTAAATACTTAATACAAAAAAATTAATTACAATTTTACAAAATAATAATCCAAAGTCCAAACTACAATTTGTACTTCACTGTCTAACGACTCTAACTGATTACAAATTGACAAAATCATTCATTCATCAATCAGCATTACTCAATACTCAGCAACTCAGCAATCAACATTCCTCATCTTCTTGCTCACACTGCAAACTTAAAACACAGTTATATACGTGAAAGGTCACAGTTTAACACTTCACTTATAAATAAAAATACGCTCATTGCTTTGTTTTCAGATCAAGTTAAGATTGGGGGCAAATTGCTTCTTAAGTTTTGGATCAAAACCCAAAACTCAAGCAACATACCAACCCAAAATTTGATTCAGACCAGGTGAAAGCATGATCATTGCCTAAGAAAAGTAAATGAGAAAGGGAGAATGATAATACCATATCAGATTTGTTATAAGTGCATACTGAATTAGTATTATTATACCTGCAGCAGAGTGAAAGCTCGAAGAGGCCAATGATTCAAGGCAGTAAAACAAGTTAATTGTTGCCAAGCCAATGAAGCCATTTTCATTTGTCATGTGCCCATTACTCATGTCATAACATATTATCAGAATTGAGAAGATAACAGAAAACAAGAATAACATATTAATATAAAATGCAAAGCAAAATGAATGAACGTTACTGCAATGGTTGAAAGGGATGAACTAGTTTCAGCAGGACCAGCACTCCTAACTCCACTTGGTAACTCTGCAAATAAAAAACATACAAAGGTTAAAACTTAAAAGTTAAAAGTGAATAAGGAATCAAGGAAATAAAGAATGACATTAAAAAAAAAAAAGAAAAAAAAAGAAGAAGAAGAAAGGTTTACCTTTTTCAAGCCTTTCACAGTCATCAATATTTTCCTCAATTTGTATTGATTGATTTGGTAATCTCAACCAATCTTGTGTACAAATTAAGGCTTTCACAATTTTAGGAGTTAAGGAACTCCTAAATGGATCTAACACTCTACCACTTGTAGAAAAAGCATATTCAGAAGCCACAGTTGATAATGGTACTGCCAGAATATCCCTTGCAATTTTTTTAGAGAATGGGCAATCTCTCACTATTTACCTTCCACCATCTAAGGATATCAAAATCATCCTTATCTTCCACAATACTCTCACTCAAATATATTTGCAGCTCAGTATGTTTTTGGCTTCCACGACTCTCAATTCTTTGCCTTTTCAGTTCACTTTTCAAACTAGATTATGGCCTACTAAGAGTAGTAGACTAGTAGCCTGCACATTCACTGGTTGAGAAGGTTGGGCAGTAGATGGTTCACTACTTACACTCACAGAGTAGGTGGCTGCATAATCATTGAACAGCTCAGCCATTGCAGATTGGACCTTAGCAAAACATTCTTTGCCTTTAACTTCACCATAAAGTTGAGTAAATTGGTGAGGCATATACTCAGCTTTATCTCTAGGGTCCAATACAATGACAAAGAATATCAGACAGTTCATTTTTTCAGGGTCCCCCCAATATTTTTCAAACTTAATTTTCATTTGGGACCCCATTGCCTGTATAGAATTAAACCAAACACATAAAAACATATTTAAATTTATTTAACAGATTTGTATTTACTATTTCACTACCAGAATCAGCCCCAATCATGTCATCTAACATGCAACTAAGATAAGATATCTCATTGAAGATAGTGCTAGATATCACATAAAGATAACCAGAAATTCTCATAGTCATATCATAAAAACTTTTGAGCAAAGTTAAACTTTTCACATCAAACCAATCCAGAAAAGTTGACACAGATTCACTCAGGTCAACAGAAAAGGAAGAATCATTCTCCTCATATGCTTCAAACACCGTCTGGTACTGGATAACAGTGTTGAACATTATATAAATGCTATTCCATATGGTAGGAACATCCAGCTATAAAGCTGATTTGGCTTCCACCCCAATAAGATCAGCAAGATCTCTAAATTTTTTTAGCCTTGCAGGGAGTTTCTAACCCATCTCACTGCATCCCTTACACTCTTAACAGAACTGTCAGCAAACTTCAACCCATCTTGCACTACAAGATTCAGAATATGGGCTATACACCTCATGTGCATGTACTTAGACCTAACAAAAGTGCTACCCCAAGACACCAACTTACTTTTGAAAAACCCCATGACAGTATCATTGGAAGAGGCATTGTCAACTGTGACAATAAAACATTCTTAATACCCCACTCAACTAGACAACTCTCCAATGTCTTGGCTATATACTCTCCCCTATGAGATGAACATGGACAAAGGCTATGGTTGTTTTGTTAAGCTTCCACTAATCATCAATGAAATGTGCAGTGATACACATGTAATTTATTCTCTGTATAGAGGTCCATGTATCAGTGATTAAGCTCACTCTTTGAGAGCTACCCTTAAAAATTTGTTTTAGGACTAATATATCATCTAGGTATCTTTGGAAAATATCTCTTGAAATTGTCCACCTAGAAGGGATTTGGAACCTAGGACATGCAACTAAAATAAACCTTCTAAACCCTTGCCCCTCTACAAACCTAAAGGGTATCACGTCTATTATAATCATCTCACATAAAGCCCTCCTAATGGCTTCCTGATTAAAAATCCAAGTCCTTAATTCACCCATTACCCCTTTAGAACCCTATGGTGCAGAGGATGATACATCATTGAAGGCGAGCATTGACTGCCTTATATCCTTAGGACGAGGATTTTTAAGACAACCAATGATATGATTTCTTAAAGAGGAGGTGCCGTGTTTTTTTGACTCACATGCAAAGAGCCTTGCACAGTATAGATGCCTCCCCTTAATCAACTTTCCATCATTATCAAGAATCTTTTCAAAGTGATCACACACCTTTGATCTATACTCAACCTCTTTCCTTTTTTTTTTTTTTTTTTTTTTTTTTTTTTTTTTTTTTT
>NC_044920.1:2050418-2086093 GCF_003576645.1 Ipomoea triloba | reverse complement strand
TTTTTTTTTTTTTTTTTTTTTTTTTTTTTTTTTTTTTGTGCAGGAACGGCAGGATTTACCTGAGGCTGCTGAGCAGATGTCTCAGTGCTTTGGGCTTGTCCTCCATGTCCCTCCTGAGTTGAGGGTTGAGGTCCAGAACTAAGTTCAGTGATGCTCTCTATCTAAAAGGATGTGCATCAATTAATTATCAAACATTCCAACACTATCAATTGACAAGTATGGAACAATCACTATAAACATACAATGAATTCAAAGAAATCCAGATTCAAACACAAGTTTGTGTCATCATTTATCAAGATTTCATATTTACATATTTACATTACAAACAGTTAAAGACATTTAACTGATTTAAGGGTTATACATCCATAAACAGATCACATATTTACATTACAAGAAATCCATATTTAGGAACTTATATCCAGTTCATCATTATCTGGATTTCAGTTAAGGACTTCCACCAATAAATGGAACTTTCAAGTTTCAACCTTAATAATTTCACATTTAAGCCTTAACTTTAAGGGACATCAGAACATCACATAATATAAATTAGGAACAACAAGTTGGGTTAGGTTTGCACATCACTACAAATATATCACAATACAGTGCTTAAATCAGATTAAAAATTAGGGTTGAGAATAAAACTTCCACCACTTTAAGAAATCACAAAATTTTTGATCATATATCACAAATACAATGATTAAATCACAATAAAAATTAGAGTTTGAATTGAGAATAAAACTTCCACCACTTTAAGAAATCACAAGATTTCTCATCATATTGAACATATATCACAAATATATCACAAATACAGTGCTTAAATCACAATAAAAAGAGTTAATACCACAAATGGTCCTCTGACTATTAGGGTAGTACTTCTTTTAGTCCTCGACTTTCAATTCGACCACAAATAGTCCTTTGACTTTCATTTTTAACCACAAATAGTCCTCCATTAAAATTTCTGTTAAATAGGTGTTAAATCTAGGGGTATTATTGTCAAATTGATATATATAATGGTCTTAAAATAAAAATGTTTAGAATTTTTCACCAACAAGCATAATTGAAACAATTAACAAATATAAATACTCCTAAATAAAAAGAACAATACACCTTATTCTCGTAATTATGCGTACAAAATGCAGATTTAATATTAGAGCTATCTTTTTTAATTTAACCAACAGATTAAAATGGAAGAATTTTTTTTAAAAAACCTTGCTTCCATCATTTTCATGGTTGTTCATGCAGGGCCGATTAATAGTTTTCACTTTTCATTAATCGATCAGACATTTTGTTTGGGACATAATTGAAGGCTGTCACCGTTAAATTAATATAATTAATCAAGTACAAATAGCGAACATTAATCATGAATTTTTATTTAATTTGTTCATTTATATAATTTGTCACGTCCATTTTGTTTTTATATTTATTAACTTAATGTTTATTAATATTTGAAATTAATTATGTTGTCATATAATTCTAAAAAGAAGCAATCATAATAATATTAATCAATCTGACGATATTACCCATAGATTTAACACCTATTTAACAGAAATTTTAACAGAGGACTATTTGTAGTCAAAAATAAAAGTCAGAGGACCATTTGTGGTCGAATTGAAAGTCGAGGACTAAAAGGAGTACTAGCCCAATAGTCAGAGGACCATTTGTGGTATTAACCCCAATAAAAATTAGGGTTTGAGAATAAAACTTCCACCACTTTAAGAAATCACAAGATTTCTCATCATATTGAACATGTATCACAAATACAGTGATTAAATCACAATAAAAATTAGGGTTTGAGAATAAAACTTCCACCACTTTAAGAAATCACAGTATTTCTCATCATATTGAACATATATCACAATACAATGAATAGATAACAAATCATAAAATTAGGGTATGTGATTTACTTGGTTTCCCACAAATAATCCCCGTATAATAGGGGTCTCTATTAGTAATCACCACAAAAAGGGCTTCCACCACTCTAAATCGCCAACGGCCACCGGATATCGAATACGACTTTCGATTTTCGAAGACAATTCTCAGTCTCAAGAGTGAGACAAATAACAGAGAAGTCAGACAACACAAAAGTACATAACAGAGAGAATCAGATAATCGGAGAGAATCGAACTATCGGAGAAGAAGTGAGAATAGACTCATAGAGACTTAGAAAACATTGGAGTAGAGAGTAGAGAGAAGTCAGAGAAGAGAGAACATATATAATGGATTATGGAAGAGTCTAGACAACACAATAACGACTACGCAACTGCAAACACATACATATATAGTAGGCTTAAACGACGTCGTATCATAGCATGTCTAACCCAACCCTAATATATTTCGGATATTCGAGCGGGTCAGATATGAAAATATCCTACCCTACCCGATATCCCTTATCCGACGTCGGATATACTGTTTCGGTTGCGGATCGGTTCGGGTGGCCATGTTTCGGACCGCGGATCGGTCAGGTTAAACGAATAGGGTCGGGTTTGCACAGCCCTACCTCTAAGACACAAATACTAATATGAACAATAGTCTAATGTTTAGCATTTGGAAGGATCGACTTGAGCTCAATTAGTCAAAAAATAAGTTAGTCAGTTTAACTTCACTTGTAAAAGTTATTATAATTTAGTCACGTATGCCGACAACATTGATGTCATAAGCCACTATAACGGTCTAAATACGCTGTCACGCACCAAGACTAGTCAATTACAACACCAATAAAAATATAAATCGTTACTTACTCTTAATCAAATTTTCACTATCCCGGATAACATCTTTTCTTTATATATAAAATTCAGTTAATTTTTTTTGTTACACTTTAAAAAAAATAGATTATGAGATGAGATGTAGATCTGTCCCTGGCTAAGTTTTCAGTCGAAAATCCCGTTTTGGCCATCGTCGTATTATTTCTCATTAATATTTCAATATTTGACATCCCAGTCTGAAAGTGCATTAGCAGCAGCGTTCTCTCTCCAGAACAGAACCCTCCCTCGCCCTCTCGTTCTCTCTCTCTCTCTCTCTAGATCTTAGTCCACTTCTCTCCCACGGAGGGTTCCAGGGTTTTGAGCTCGCTACGCGATTGGAGTAAGCCGTTCGTTCGTCCCGTTCGCGTCGTCATTTCAGCCTCTCGGTTCCCAATTGCTTCGTAGATCCGGGGGCCCGATCTGACCACAGCCATGGCTGCCGCTAACGCCCCGATCACTATGAAGGAGACCCTCACGGTAATCAATTTTAGTGTTGTTTGCTCTGGTTCAGCAGTTATTTTGTTAGGAATTGGATTTCGGATCGTTTTCCCGGTTGTGTGGTGCTATGAACTGATTAAGTGTCAGTTGGGAATACGGACTGCGGAAATGATTGGTTCTGGATTAAATGATTTGGTTTTGCGAAGCTTTTGGTAGCTTAGGATGCTAGAAGCTAAAGTTCGGTAGATCTGTGATTTGTACTTCGTACTCAGATCTGTGAGCTGGTTTTTGTAATTTCAGAGTTATACGGATATGGCCTTTGAAATTTAAGTTTTGTATGTGTGGTTTTGTGTTGCAGCTGTCAAGCTTAGGGGTCAACCCTCAGTTTATCACGTTTACAAATGTGACTATGGAATCCGACAAGTTTATTTGTGTACGGGAGACAGCACCTCAAAATAGTGTGGTTATCATTGATATGAACATGCCAATGCAGCCTTTGAGGCGGCCTATTACTGCAGACTCTGCTATCATGTGTCCCACTTCCAGAATTTTGGCTTTGAAAGGTACCTGATCTTTGCTTTATAGTTAATTGAAATCTTTGCATGTTCTCAAATTACTGAATCCTATACTCTTTTGATCACTTCCTTTTGGGGGAGAGATAGAGATTTGAGAATGGCTCAATTGAGGGGGGTTAAAAGAAATATCTAGAAATCCGTAATAGCCCTGATTTAAGGTTAATTTTTGTTTTTATCTGTCTCTCAATGTGGGGATTTAATTTAGAATTTTGAAGTGAGGCTGAGCCACTGAGCTTGGGTAGTCTACTTATGTAACTCAGGAAAGTAACTAGGTAGTGTGAAAGGGATCTGAAAGTAAGTTTGAGCTACTGAGGCAGTTATTAATTAATTTGTTATTGACAAAGCAATTTTCCTCTTTTCTGAAGCCCAAGTTCCGGGAACCACTCAAGACCACTTGCAAATATTCAATATTGAGGCTAAGCAAAAAATGAAATCACACCAGATGCCTGAGCAGGTATGGTTTTTGTTTATTTATATATTAATGTATTGCAGTCTATAGATTGCATGCATTTTTAGACTTCTCTACATTTATGGAACTATCAAAATGTGGAGACCAACATCATGTATGTCTTCTATTAAGGTTGTATTCTGGAAGTGGATTACCCCAAAGATGTTGGGTCTGGTCACTCAAACTGCTGTGTATCATTGGCCAATTGAAGGTAGATTCCTCAATATTTGTATCCCCTGTCTCTCTGGTACTATGGTTGATCATCCATGCTTGATATGTTTCACAATGTGCTTTGTTAGGTGACTCTGAGCCTGTAAAGATG
Source organism: Ipomoea triloba (assembly GCF_003576645.1). Classification (NCBI taxonomy): domain Eukaryota; kingdom Viridiplantae; phylum Streptophyta; class Magnoliopsida; order Solanales; family Convolvulaceae; genus Ipomoea; species Ipomoea triloba. The sequence continues at coordinate 2,081,569 of NC_044920.1, read as the reverse complement.
TTTGATAGAACAGCAAATTTGGCCAACAACCAAATAATCAATTATCGATGTGATCCTACTGAGAAATGGCTAGTTTTGATTGGAATTGCACCAGGTTCTCCAGAGGTGTGTACATCCATTACTTTGCTGCTATAATCATCAATATTTATTCCCTTTTTATCCTTTTTAGTATTTTTAATTTGTCATCATTTGGTTCTGCCGACTTAGGAGTGTGGAATTTATCTGTTCATTACTTTTCTGCTGCAAGCTATTCCATAAATGTCTGAACATTGCCCTATCCATGTTTTATCAATGGTGAACAACTTGATAGTATAGACATATAGTAACCAGTATGCAGGTTCTTTCATTTTTCTGCAAGGATTTTTTCCTTCAAGTTTGATAATGTATATTCTGTTGAACTGAATTGGAATTTTTGAACTGATTGCTGCTCACTACTATAGTATTCATTTTGCATGGATGTTGGATTCCATCCTTACCTTGGTTGTGAGCTGAGCTGGCCATCTGATATCTCTCAAACTTTTGTTAGCTTTGAGCTTTGAGTTGGATCTGAACAGGGCTACTTAATTATCTATAATAAATGATTAGACATTACAAGATTGTTTCTGAGAACAAGGATGATTTGAGAAATGCTTGTTTTTTATGATCTTCTTCAAAGAAATTCAGTGTTGTTTATCTCTTAATATTGGTTGGAAGGATTTTGATTGAAAGGTTATTTGATGTAATAAATCTATAAGCTGGGAGTTTGGATTTTCAAAGTGTGATTTGTCTTTTATTTTTCTGGGGCTTGGGGATGTGGATTTCCTTTAGGATATTTGAGCATCATGAATTTGTGGACCATGGCACTCTGAGTTTTCTTTCTTTTTCTTTTTAATTTTTATTATTACATGGCCGATCATTTTGTTTATTTATTTATTTTTTGATAATTTTACTTTTATCTTTCTTATGGTTCTTCTTTGAGTTTTGAATTTTTTCATCTTTCTGCATCTCCTGTTTTTCATAACGTGTTTACCTTCCAATTATTGGTTGTGTACGTTTCTACGTGCTTTGCTATTTAATCATCTTCTGGTGTGTAGAGAAGTAGCTTCTGTGACATATAGTTACGATATTTTGACTTCTCTTATCTAGTTAAGATGCATTCTTTCTGGTTTTTATTCTATTGACAACAGATAAATGGCTGTTGTTTAAATATTTTTTTGGGTTGTGTAACAGAGGCCACAGCTTGTTAAAGGGAGCATGCAATTATTTTCAGTTGATCAGCAACGTAGTCAAGCTCTTGAAGCTCATGCTGCTTCATTTGCCTCATTTAGAGTGAGAAAAACTCCTTTTTTGTCTGAACCTTTTTTGCTGACTTTGCTTGCAGACATGTTGTGACTGGTATACTATATTATCAGGTTGCAGGAAATGATAAGGATTCTGTTCTCATATCCTTTGCAACAAAATCCTCAAATGCTGGTCAGGTTACATCAAAATTGCATGTCATTGAGTTGGGAGCACAGCCAGGTTCTGTTCACCCTAACTTTGATTAATCCTGAATTGTTATTCTGTGACTGACTTCTGGATACCTCCTACCTATTTACCCCCACACCCAAAAGATAAAAAAAATCCTAATCTAGAAATGCAGAAGCATGCTGCACTTTATATGTGATTAGTGTTGTTGGAAAAATATGAGGTTTCAAGGGATTAACCATTTGGGTTGTTAATCCAATGCATTTACATTGATTCTTGCATTATTATCATTTTATATCTTTGGGACCATGATTTCTGTTCTAAATTCAATTGTCTGGTCTGTTTTATGTGCAGGGAAACCATCCTTTACCAAGAAACAAGCAGATCTTTTCTTTCCCCCAGACTTTGCTGATGACTTTCCAGTTGCAATGCAGGTTTGTCTTCCTGATGCCCTTCTATCTGATTCTGTTCCAGACGGTGTAAATGTAATATTGTATGCTGAAATCCATATTTTATGGTTGCAGATATCACAGAGATATGGTTTAATATATGTGATTACAAAGCTTGGCCTTTTATTTGTCTATGACCTGGAAACAGCTACTGCAGTATACAGAAATAGGATAAGCCCTGACCCCATTTTTTTGACAGCAGAAGCTTCCTCTGTAGGGGGTTTCTATGCTGTCAACAGGCGAGGTCAGGTGCTGCTTGCCACAGTAAATGAAGCAACAATTGTGCCTTTTGTTAGTGGCCAAGTAAGTTTATACCTTTTCCCCCACTTGGTATTAGAAATGTGAAGTTAATATTACTCACAAATTTTAAATTTTGTATGTATTTGGCAGTTGAATAATTTGGAACTTGCTGTTAATCTTGCCAAAAGAGGAAATCTTCCTGGTGCTGAGAATTTGGTGAGCCGATATTTTGTTCTTTTCACTGTTTCTGATGATTGATTGAATCATTACCATCATAGTGTTTCAGTATAACTCATGCCTGTAGAAGATAATAGGATACCACTGAGGTGTTGCCTGGTTCATGGGATTAGGGAGGATTGGACATTTGGACTAACAACCACCCTAATCTCATATACATTTTGGGGGTGTAAGTTAGCTGGTGGTTTTGCATCCAATCTCAAAAGTTGGGATTAAAGTAAATAGGGATAATGGGATGGGATAATTTATCTTGATCTTTTTGAAAAAAAAATAGTAAAGGGATTACAAGCACTTCACTATTTGCAAGTTCCAAAAATAAAAATAACCTATTTACTATGTTTTGTTTTTGATTTTGAACCAAACAAATCCTTGTAGTCTACATTGGAGTGAGCAAGTTGAATCTTACAGAGTTACAGGTTTTTATTATACAAATCATCTTCAGTGCTATCCCCTATATACTTTTTGGATATGATCATGTTTTTTTTTGGTGGAGATATGATCATGTTACTATTCTTTAGTCTAGGGAATCGCTTGTCAATACTTAACTGTGATTGTTAGAACATGTTAACTCTTTATTTTTTTGGTGTTATATTCATTCATATTCTAAATGATGAATTAGGTGGTTCAACGTTTCCAAGAGTTATTTGCTCAAACTAAGTATAAGGAGGCTGCTGAGCTTGCTGCAGAGTCTCCACAAGGCATTCTCCGGACACCTGATACTGTTGCCAAATTTCAGGTATTTCTTGATACAATCATCGTGACTTATCTTTCATATTTCATAATCCTTGTGAAAAAAAATAAGGAAATTGTATTTATCCTTAATGTGTTTTTATGGCTTATTTGCAGAGTGTTCCTGCTCAGGCAGGGCAAACACCACCTTTGCTTCAGTACTTTGGAACCCTTTTAACTAAAGGGAAGCTTAATGCCTTTGAGTCATTGGAACTTTCACGACTTGTTGTGAACCAAAATAAGAAGAATCTTTTGGAGAACTGGTTAGCTGAGGATAAGCTGGAGTGTAGTGAGGAACTTGGGGATCTTGTGAAGGTTAGTTTTCACTTTCTTTTGGTGAACTTTTGGGTGGCATGGCTGGGTAGTTCATTTTTTTTTTCTTGGTGGTTTGTCTGGTATTCCATTGCCTTTTCTTGTTTCATATTCTAATAGGAAAAATATTGTGTTGTAGACTGTGGATAACGACATGGCATTGAAAATATATATTAAAGCAAGAGCGACCCCGAAGGTCGTTGCAGCATTTGCAGAGCGCAGGGAATTTGACAAGATTTTAATATACTCTAAGCAGGTTAGTGAAAGTTTTTTGGTCTTTTCATTGGTTTCTCCTATTCTTTTTTCTCATTTAGCTTTTAAGATTAAATCCAATGTTTATCTTTTATCTACTCATTTTGCGTTGCTGTTTTTGTTTCTGTATTCATCTGATGACCATAGTATGATTGTATTGAGATTTTTATTGGTATTGTTGCAGGTTGGGTATACACCGGACTATCTTTTCCTACTGCAAACAATTCTTCGATCTGATCCTCAGGTATGCCATCACCCATCGGTGATTGTGAATGCCACTTGCATGCCTATGACATGTCTACTATGTTTGTTGAATAAGCAAATATTAATAGAGTTAACATTACCATCATCAGTCTTTCAAATGTATTATGTGTACCTTTAGTTTTGCTCACTGAAATAAATATGCCATTGTAACATACTTTGGAAACTGGCCTCTTCTTTATTGAAGCATGAACAAGTGAATAACATGTGAGTATCATAAGGATGAAGGATAACATTAAGTTTGATATCTGCAGGGAGCAGTAAACTTTGCCCTCATGATGTCCCAAATGGAGGGAGGCTGTCCTGTTGATTACAACACAATAACTGATCTATTTCTTCAGGTCAGCTCATTGTTTTCTGCTTTGCTTTTACAGAATTGTGTCCTTATGTGTTGGATGTAGCAATCATGAATAAAATTTTCTTTCTCTTTTGATCAGAGGAACATGATCCGTGAGGCTACAGCATTTTTATTGGATGTTCTGAAACCCAACCTGCCTGAGCATGGTTTTCTGCAGACCAAGGTTGATTTTCTTTTTTCACTAATTGTAGAGAAACTTGCCTCAGTTTAGGTGTTTTGATTTTATCACCATGATATCTCTTTTCTATCCAGGTCTTGGAAATCAACCTTGTTACTTTCCCAAATGTGGCTGATGCAATTTTGGCAAATGGAATGTTCAGTCATTATGATCGTCCTCGAGTTGCTCAACTTTGTGAAAAAGCTGGACTTTATATTAGAGCTTTACAGGTTTTATGTCTTTGCTTAATTTTTTATTTTATTTTTTTTAATTTCAATTTTTGTATCAATTGTATGACTGGATAATGAATTTAAATAAACTATTTACTGTTTCCACAGCACTACACAGAGCTGCCTGATATAAAGCGTGTTATTGTAAATACTCATGCAATTGAGCCTCAGGTTGGTAACACCAATATATTCGCTACTGTTCTGCTGTAGATGATTAGGGTCAGAGCCTCCGTCTAAATTCTCTGATCTGTTGTCCAGGGTCTGGTTGAATTCTTTGGGACTCTTTCACGTGAGTGGGCTTTGGAATGTATGAAGGACCTTCTGCTAATCAATCTGAAAGGAAATCTTCAGATAATTGTTCAGGTATCAGTGGTGTTCTTAGTATTTATTATTTCAGAAGAAACCTTTCTGGGTTAACCTTGAGACTTGCAAACAAGTCACATCAACTTTGGTGTGAAATTGTTGTTTTAATATATATATATATATCCAATTAAGAGCATTGATTGATTATGTTTGTTCTCCATTCAGGTTGCAAAAGAATACTGTGAGCAGCTGGGCCTTGATGCCTGCATAAAGCTTTTTGAGCAGTTTAAGTCATATGATGGGTTGTACTTCTTCTTAGGATCATATCTGAGCTCAAGGTATACATTGCCAAAAGAAGGGATTTTCAACTGTGATATTAAAAATTTGTTTTGGCAATACTTATCCGTGAACTTATTGGCATTCATTATTGCAGTGAGGATCCTGAAATCCACTTTAAGTACATTGAAGCAGCTGCAAAAACTGGACAAATCAAGGAAGTTGAGCGTGTAACTAGGGAATCCAACTTCTACGACCCTGAGAAAACTAAAAACTTTTTAATGGAAGCCAAACTCCCTGATGCTCGACCTTTAATTAATGTATGTGACCGCTTTGGGTTTGTTCCAGACCTCACTCACTACCTATACACAAGCAATATGCTCAGATATATTGAAGGCTATGTCCAAAAGGTATCAGTTCTGTTTAGGATTTCCTATAATAAGTTAAGTTGCTAATATCATCAAGTTGCGGTCAATTTGAGTTTTCTGTTTTTTTCATGGATAGGTCAATCCAGGAAATGCTCCATTAGTTGTTGGGCAGCTTCTAGATGATGAGTGCCCAGAAGATTTCATTAAAGGCCTGATCCTATCTGTCCGTTCTCTACTCCCTGTTGAGCCACTAGTTGATGAATGTGAGAAAAGGTTTGGGTTCTCTCTGTTAGGCTATTTTCTTGGTCATTGTTACTTTGTATTCCTCTTATTTTCTTGTGAATATCAGGAACCGCCTCCGATTGCTTACTCAGTTTTTGGAGCACCTTGTGAGTGAAGGAAGCCAAGATGTTCATGTTCACAATGCTCTGGGTAAAATAATTATAGATAGCAACAACAACCCAGAGCACTTCCTCACAACCAACCCATATTACGACTCACGTGTTGTGGGTAAGTATTGTGAGAAGCGTGATCCTACCCTTGCAGTTGTTGCGTACAGGAGAGGGCAGTGTGATGATGAGCTAATCAATGTAACAAACAAGAACTCGTTGTTCAAACTTCAGGCGAGGTTTGTATTAACCACTTGATTTACTTGCCAGTGCCATGGCATTCAGTTTCATCAAAGGTCTGGATGTTCATGAGTGTTTTTGTTATTTTAGGTATGTAGTTGAAAGGATGGAGGCTGATCTTTGGGACAAAGTTCTCAACCCAGAAAATGAATTTAGAAGGCAGCTTATTGATCAAGTTGTATCAACTGCTTTGCCTGAAAGCAAGAGCCCTGAACAAGTGTCTGCAGCTGTTAAAGCTTTCATGACTGCTGATCTTCCGCATGAATTAATTGAGCTTCTTGAAAAAATTGTGCTCCAAAACTCTGCATTTAGTGGGAACTTTAACCTGCAGAATTTGCTTATCTTAACGGCCATAAAAGCTGATCCATCTAGAGTTATGGACTACGTCAATAGGCTTGACAATTTTGATGGACCTGCTGTTGGTGAAGTGGCTGTTGAGGCCCAGCTGTATGAAGAGGCTTTTGCTATTTTCAAGAAATTCAACTTGAATGTCCAAGCTGTTAATGTTCTATTAGATAACATTAGAGACATTAACCGGGCTGTGGAGTTTGCATTCCGTGTTGAAGAAGACTCAGTGTGGAGCCAGGTGGCCAAAGCTCAACTTCGAGATGGATTAGTTAGTGATGCAATTGAGTCATTTATCCGTGCAGATGATGCTACTCACTTTTTGGAAGTTATTCGTGCTGCTGAGGATGCAGATGTTTACCATGATTTGGTAAAATATCTACTGATGGTTAGGCAGAAGACAAAGGAGCCTAAGGTTGACAGTGAACTTATCTTTGCATATGCCAAAATTGATCGGCTGGGTGACATTGAAGAATTTATTCTCATGCCAAATGTTGCCAATCTACCCAATGTTGGCGATCGTTTGTTTGATGAAGGTCTATATGAGGCTGCAAAGATCATATTTGCATTTATTTCTAATTGGGGAAAATTGGCTAGCACACTAGTAAAGTTGAAGCAATTTCAAGGTGCGGTTGATGCTGCACGCAAGGCAAATAGTGCAAAGACATGGAAGGAAGTCTGCTTTGCTTGCGTGGACGCTGAGGAGTTCCGGTTGGCTCAGATTTGTGGGCTTAATATTATAGTGCAGGTATTTGTATTGGACATCTTTATGAATTCCAACTAGACTATTTATTTTCTTGATATTACCGAATTATCTCCTCTCCTATTTAAACTATCAGAAGGCTTCTGCATTACTAACAATGAGTCCGTTGTTACTTTTGCAGGTAGATGACCTGGAAGAAGTAAGTGAATATTATCAAAACCGAGGATGCTTCAATGAACTAATTTCTCTTATGGAAAGTGGTCTGGGGTTGGAGCGCGCACATATGGGTATCTTCACAGAGCTTGGTGTGTTATATGCCAGATACCGTCATGAGAAGCTCATGGAACACATTAAATTATTCTCCACCCGTCTTAACATTCCTAAACTTATACGAGCTTGTGATGAGCAGCAGCACTGGATGGAACTTACCTATCTGTATATCCAATATGATGAATTTGATAATGCTGCTACTACTGTCATGAATCACTCCCCTGATGCTTGGGACCACATGCAGTTCAAAGACATCATTGTCAAAGTTGCCAATGTGGAGTTGTATTACAAGGCTGTACATTTCTATTTGCAAGAGCATCCTGATCTCATTAATGATCTATTAAATGTCCTTGCACTGAAGGTGGATCACACACGTGTGGTGGACATTATGAGAAAGGTGAAAGTCTATTATTATTTCTGTCATTCTGTGCACTTTGCTTGAACATATCTTATGTTATATATATATTGCTAAACTGTTTGTATTTTTGTGGAGATCAGGCCGGTCATTTGCGTTTGGTGAAGCCATACATGGTTGCTGTTCAAAGCAATAACGTTTCTGCTGTTAATGAGGCCCTCAATGAGATATATGTTGAGGAGGAAGACTATGACAGACTTAGAGAATCTATTGAATTGCATGATAACTTTGATCAGATTGGTCTTGCACAGAAGGTGAATTTAGTTTGTTACATTTTATTATGTTTGTTCAGTCTAATTATAGTCTCACAATTTGATGTATCGGTTCAGATTGAGAAACATGAGCTTCTTGAAATGAGGCGGGTTGCTGCTTATATCTACAAGAAAGCAGGCAGGTGGAAGCAATCCATTGCTCTATCTAAGAAAGACAATCTTTACAAAGACGCCATGGAGACTGCCTCGCAATCTGGGGACCGTGAACTTGCTGAAGAGTTACTTGTGTATTTCATTGAGCAGGTAATTGCTTGAATATACCTTTTCTGCTTTCATTTGTCACTAAAATCTGCTCCTTGCTTTTTTGAAGATGTTAGAATTCATTGGTTTGATCAAAACAACGTGGTTGCTATGGTTTGCAGGGAAAGAAGGAATGCTTTGCATCGTGCCTCTTTGTTTGTTATGATTTGATTCGCCCTGATGTTGCTCTTGAGCTTGCATGGATGAACAACATGATTGACTTTGCATTCCCTTACCTGTTGCAGGTAACCATGGTTTCTCTCTCTCACACACCAGACAAAAGCATGGACAAATTCACTCAACCCACTCACCCTTTCCCCTTTGCTTGTTTATTTTTCTTGAGTTCTCGTCAGTCCAATTTAATTCGTGAGGCCATAACACATTGTTTTAAGTTCGATGATACTAATGTTTTCCAATTTTGAATCAAATACTTAAGCACAGAAAGCTTAGTGTGTTAATGTGACGGTTAGTAATTATACTAATGATGTCCTCTTACATCAACTTTTACGCATAAAAAGGAAAGTTGGTTGTAGAAAAACAACCTTTTTACATGTTTAGCCCTTGGAATTCCTTTTCACTTATATGTTTCTTTTATTGGCATGGATTTATATTGCAGTTCATCCGTGAATATACTGGCAAAGTGGATGAACTTATCAAAGATAAAATTGAGGCTCAATCTGAGGCAAAGGCTAAAGAGAGCGAAGAGAAGGACATTATTAAGCAGCAGGTACTTAAATAATTATATTCTGTATATATTTGTTCTTGACTAAGTTATTTGGTCAGAAGGTTTCTAATACTTTTACAATTGTCATGCACAGAATATGTATGCACAGCTATTGCCTCTTGCTTTGCCTGCTCCACCAGTTCCTGGCATGGGAGGTCCTGGTGTTGGAGGTGGTTTTGCTCCACCGCCCATGGGTGGCATGGGAATGCCGCCTATGCCGCCATTTGGCATGCCACCTATGGGATCATATTAATCTGTTTGGTGGCCATATACAGTTGTAACAAACACTATAGAAGACAAAGTTGGAAGAGAACAATATGGTTTCCCCCCGCATTGAAATTCTCAGTGGAAGTAGTTTGTTGATGATGGATGGGCGGGTTCAAAATAACTGATTTGTGTTGTTATAGTGGTGTTCATAGCTCCTCTGTAATATTGTGTTAGAAGAGGCATTTTTTTGCAGTCAGGTAAGCTAATGAGGACTCTCTGTGTATTTTCAGAAGCAACTGTATTTGCTTCCTTCATGGCATTGCATTTACACTGATTTTCAGAGTCAAAACTGTTGTTTGTGTAGAGTTTTATTTTTTCATGTCTGAAACAAACATTATACAGAGCTGATCTCATGCGTCATATCTTACTTATTATGTGGTATATTGTTCTAAATTACATGCAAAATGTAATAGAATTGCATTAATCTACCGTTTCCCACCTGCACCTTGAGTAACACAACACAAAATTTTGCTTGATTTGTTTAAATGGTCGGACTATATTAAGATGCAATTTGAATTGTCAACATTCAATATGTAAATTGTTATGTATTTTGGACTGATTTGCCAGATATTGCGACATGGGTCTTGTTTCCTTCTTCCTATCTTGCAAACAATTGTTATATCGTGGATCAGGGTTCACAGTGCGCTGTAGACACTGATGACACTGATCCAATACACATAATTTAATTTTATATATAGAGTTTATGTTCATAATGCACAGAGTTCATGTTCGTAATATTATGTTAAGTGTGTAATTCATGTTCATTATGGACATTAATTCTGTACTTTATGAAGTTAAATTGTGTATATATGTTCATTATATCGTGTTTATGTGTATGTATATTATGAACACGAATTCTGTGCATTATATTATGAAGATAAATTTTATACATCATGAAGTCAAATTCTGTATATTGGATCAGAGTTCATAGTGCACTGTAAATTCTGGTTCACATGTAAATTGCCTCTTGCAAAAAGGTATTGGTTAAATTCAATTGTTATACGATGGATTAAGCATTTAAGCCCATCTTGCATTTCGATTTTTATGGACTTTGATGATCTAAAAATTATGTATCTATAGTTAAAATATTATGTGTCTAATGTTAATATATTATGTGTTTGTAAATAAATTAAATGGACATTATATGTTAAGGGTTGTTATGCCGTGGACCCAGGTCCACCTTGCAAGGTGGACCTGGGTCTACATTCACATACAGTATATTCTACATTCACATACACTATACTCTACATTCACACTTTGTAAACTTCACATTCACACATTACATGATTATATGTTTAGTAATTATATTACCACTGTTATGCATTCATATATTCAAAACTCTATATTCACAGGTCCTATACTCTATATTCACAACTTGAGAACTCCACATTCACACGTTACAGGGCTACGTACAAGTTGCTAGAACTTCTTAACTCTATTACAGATTCACACATGCATAACTCTACATTCACGATTTCTATACTCTATATTCACAATTTGAAACATCCACATTCACACATTTCTGGGCAACTCTACATTCACACAATCATAAATCTACATTCACGATTTCTATACTCTACATTCACACTTTGAAACCTCTACATTCACACATTTTTGAACAACTTTATATTCAACAATATGTTTACTAATTAAAAAAAAAAGAAGACAAAAACGACGTAGTTTTGGACCCAAGTCCACCTTGCAAGGTGGACTTGGGTCCACAGCATAATTTGCCATATGTTAATTACATATTATGTGTTCTATTAACTGCAGATACATATTATATTAATTGCAGACACATAATCTGAATGTCATTTTGGATCAAGATCCACAATATAAGGTGGACCTTGGTCGATGGTATAATTTGCCGGTCTAACTTTGTAATGAGCTACATAATTCATGTTCAAAATGCACATAATTCATATTCATTATATCATCATTATGAATATAAATTCTGTATATTATGAAGTTAATTTCTATGTATTGTAGGGTCACACTCGTCCACGATATAATGATTGATAATTTGTTGGTCTCACTCCGTAATGGGCTAAATTCATTTGGGCCCAAAATATATAATGCTCTATGCTCCTCCGTATCTGAACTCCTTTTGAATTCTCGATCTCTTCTCCCCTAAACCCTGTTAAAAATGCTCTCTCTGCGTTCGCTTCTCTGTAAAACCCCAAAATCATCACCATTTCTGTGTGCTTTCTCTACCCAAAGCTCAACCGATGCCAGCGCAGCGCCGGAGACTCTGACGACGTCGAGATACGATGAGCTGATTAATAAAGCCGGCCGGAATGGGGACTTCGACGCCGTCCAATCCCTCCTCGAGCAGCGGGGGAAACACGGCTTATTCTGCACCAACTACACCTTCAAGTTCATCTCCCGCGACATCTCTAAGCTCGACGATCTCCTTGCGGCGCTATCTCGCATCGACCAGCGCTTCGCCAGGAAGAGCGCGCACGACTGCCTCGTGGCTCGCCTCTCGAAGCTTCGCCACTTGCCGCACGCGCTGCGCGTGGCCGAGATCGTGGTGCGCGAGGGCTACGGCTCCAACGCCGTCACTTTCCACCCTATACTCAACGAGCTCACCAAGATGAGGAAATTCAAGGAGGCGTGGCGCGTGGTGGAGGCGATGAAGGACTTGAAAGTCCGCCCGGATCTCACCGCCTACAACTATATTCTCACCGGCTATTGCTACGTCCGCGATCTAAGCTCAGCCGCCGGAGTTCTCACCAATTTGGAGAATGAGAAGCTGGGAGCGGACACTAGGACGTACGACGCGCTGGTTTTGGGCGCGTGCAGGGACGGAAAACCAGACGCAGCGCTGAGGCTGCTGATTAGAATGGAGGACGAGGGGATTTCGCCGTTGTATTCAACACACGCGCACATTATCGGATCAATGGTGAGGCTAGGTTTTCATGCGCAGGCGCTGGAGTTTGTAATGACCTGTTCTGGAAGAGACTTGAAATTAGATTACGAGAATTTCGGGACATTGGCGACGAAATTGATTTACAGGAAGAGATTTGAAGATGCCAAAGTAGTTGTAAAAGAGATGAAGCAAAGAGGAATAGAAATGGGGGAGAAATTGAAGGAGTTTTATGATATGCACGCCATAGATGAGCATGATGCAGCAGCTGGAAAGACTGAGTAAATTTTAACTTGGATCTTCTCTGCATTTGCCATTTGGAGGAGAAAGAAAAATTTTCTGCTAAAAGGCATTCTTCTTTTAGGTAAGTCTCAGAAACTGTTTTATTATTCTCATATGTTGATTCAGATTGATAAATTTCATGACATTCAAATACCTTATGAGAGTAATTTTATTGGTTCACCATGGGTGGAATGCTCAATCTTTGGTTTGATAGACTTGTTGAAACTTGGAATTGTTAGTATGGCTGTTACTGTATAGTCAATTGCTTCCCTGTTCTCTAATAAATTGTGAGTATAACATTAGCATGTCTTGTAATCGAGTTATTTCTTTGTTCCTTTGCCGGCTAGGGTGACACCATGGGATTTATCCAAATCAAACCCTCAATTGTGGCTGCTGATTTTTCTCGTCACTCGAAAATGATTTGCTCTTAGTTGTCGAGTGTTGTAAAAATCGTCCTAGGCATCTCTAGGCCGAGAAGATTTCAGTCCTAGTCAGCCAATAGCCAATTAGACACCCAATTTGGTTACTTGGTGCCCAACACGGCCGACTCGGCTCAACTCAACCAAGTCTGTGGAGTGAAATTCTACATGCTAAAACCAATTAACATATGTAGTTGACTAGTTCGAGAGATAAGAGATTATAACAGTGAGATTATAACAGTCAAACAGTAGTGCTTACTATCTCACTGCCCTCTGTCTTTTATATATACAGTATAATTTACTTGACCGCCTAAGTGGTGACTAGACGCCACCTAGATGCCTGACTAGTTCCTTGCGCCTTCTGCAAAGTTTAGTACGTGCTTTGATTTTGGTATACTTTTCATGATGAATAATGTTGAGTGATCTCCAGCAAAACATGGGTGTTGTTAAAATCTGATTTGCAGAAATCCTCCTCTCATCTTTATGAGTGTATTCAGTAGCAGAATTGTTCTGTGTTCAGCTATTAATAAACTGCAATACACTGTTGTATTCATTGTATTGGTTGACATTCTTTGTATGTAAACTGTGAAAATTCTAGGGATCAGTCGACATTGTTGAGTTGCAACAAGTAGAATCATGTATGCTATTTATATCCTATATAGTACAATAGGACCAATGATAGTGCTCGTTACCCATCGACATGAATGACCCTTGACTTTTCCTTATGGTTAAAAATATACCTTTTTTGCCTTGCAGGGTTAGCTCAAGTGGTCGATCATCTGACTTGAAGTCAAACACTCCAGCAACAGTATTTTGGAGCTAAGACTCCAAGTTGGTGGAATTGTGGTGATGGATCAATCAACAATAGGGATTGCTTTGGTGACTTGTGATTTACCAAAAAAAAAAAAAGAATGAAAAACCTTGATTTATGTTATTGATGTTCTATTTCGAAAGCTCATAACATAAGACATATACACATGCACTAGAGTCTACAGTGCACTATGAACCTTGAGTCTACCGTGCACTATGAACCTTGATTCATTGCGTAAGGATTGCTCAATGACCCAATCTATCTACCAACTCACCCATCATTATTTTTACTTTTGCAAAATATTTGATTCTCAACATGTTTTTCACACTGTGTTTTAGTTTGAAACTTTAGAAATAATTATATTGTTATCAAAACATTTCTTTACCTTTGTTTTTCATTCAACTGGTTGAACAATTTAAAATTGTTTTGAAATTGTTCAATGGTACAAAAATGCACTTGGCATTAATTTCTAAAAATCACTTGATAAGTCAACAAAATTGCGTAGTACTCCGTAGTATTTAACATATCTTTTTTTGCCTTCACACTACAATAAAACAGCAAAACACTAACAGATAAAATAATTATGGATCAATGAATGTTATCATTGGTAAATTAAAATTTTTTTGTAGTGCTATGTTTTATTTTAGAAATGAATTAGTATGATTCTTGAAATATGTAAAACAAGTACTCCGTATAATATAAGTAATTCGAATAACAAAATCAAATTGGCCTATTAGCTCAGTTTGTTTCGAGCGTCGTGCTAATAACGCGAAGGTCGCAGGTTCGAGACCTGCATGGGCCACATTACATTTTGCCACCACTCAACATTACGGGACCTTGAAGTTCCACACTTTACATTTTGGCCCCTAACAATTTTATATTCGCCCCTGAAATATACAGTTTTAAAGCTTCAGCCTTAATGTACTAGGTCATGTTTCAATTCCATCCTGCTTCAGCCTTAATGTACTAGGTCATGTTTCAATTCCATCCTCCTGCATTCTTAATGTACTAGGTCATGTTTCAATTCCATCCTCCTGCATTACATTTTGGCCCCTAACAATTTTATATTCGCCCCTGAAATATACAGTTTTAAAGCTTCAGCCTTAATGTACTAGGTCATGTTTCAATTCCATCCTGCTTCAGCCTTAATGTACTAGGTCATGTTTCAATTCCATCCTCCTGCATTCTTAATGTACTAGGTCATGTTTCAATTCCATCCTCCTGCATTCCCTTTAGAAAATTCCTAATTTCAAGTGTCTAATTGGAACTTTTTCTAATTTAAAGGCTTAATTGCATTTTCATAAATAGTTCAAGGGCTTATTTCACCCTTATCCCTTTTATTTTTAAAGAGAAATTAAAATTTGATTACAATTATCACAAATGCTAAAAAAAATTGAAAATTTCCCACGTTTTGCAATTATTATAAATTCAGAATATAATAAATATAAGTTGGACCAAATAATTAACCACTTTTATAACCGGCAGATTTGCAACCCCCTCTCCCCCCACCTTTTTGGGGTGCATATGCTCGGGATTGTCACCATCAAATACAGTGAGTAGTCCTCTCGCTGAATTGTAGGCACTTCATTTTGATTGAACAATTGGCCTAGAGATTACAATTTCAAGATCTTGTCTCTAAGGTATAGCTCAACTGATTAACCAATTCAAAATACTTCCATAATGTTGTATATATAATGTAAATTACGTACAATTTCAAGATCTGGTCTCCGATTAAGTTATAGCTCAACTAATTAACCAATTCAAAATAGTTTCATAAGCTCTACTTTGTTTGCAACCATAAGGTTCGAGTCCTACCAAAAATAAAAAAAATGGAGATATTTGAGAATCTAATAGCTAATTGAAACACATTTTACAAGCGATTTATCTCCTCCACTCATCTTCAGAGCAAGAACCTGCAATTCAAACTTATGTATAGTAGTTATAGATACAATTCTCCTTTACATTCTGATGTACAACTGCCTCGTACGTTTTGTCTAATGGACCGTTGTATCATGCATAAAATGCAGTAGTGGTAGTTATGAGCTTCAGTCATCAAATCTCTGACAAACATTATTTAATGTCCATTCAAAACTAAGCTTATTATTATTATTATTGTTGTTATTATTATTATTATTATTATTAAATGTTTTTTCCTATTACCTATGCCAGGTATCTATCAACTAGCGTATAAAATTTTGTTGAGTTAGTAAAGTTTGAGGTGTTCTTAACACAAGATCAGAGTATTGACTACTTTTTCTGGTCGAAACTCTGTAAACTTATCCGATGACCTAATGACTAAGGCCCTAAAATATTTTTTTAGTCAATTTTGACTTGTTTGATCACAAATAGGTATTTGATTTGATTAAGCAGTTAATATAAATGTTTGGTTAATTAGCTTTTTGTAACAATTTATTGGTCCTAAATGTTAAAATTCAAAAAGTTGCTCAAAGCAATTTTTTCCCCGATAAGCTTTTTTAGAAATAAATTATTTTTTCCAAAACACCCACAATACTTTTTTTTTTAAACAACAAAACTATGTAAACGGGTTTAGCAGCCCCTTTACTCTCATTGTCTCTTTAAGGTACTAGGCAACGGACCGGGGTGTTTGAACCGGCCTATCGATGGGGCTCATAATATAAGCCTGTTGCTTAATACCGTGAAGGTAATTAGCAACAAGACATGTGATTGCTTATTAGTGTTCACGAGCACCTAAGCCTGTGGACATATATATGTTTATTTATTTTTATATAAATTCTATAATAATAATAATAATAATAATAATATTTTTTTGAAATAATAATAATAATAATAATAATAATATTATTATTATTATTATTATTATAATTTATTATTATTATTATAAGTTAAAATAACATAATACACTCATACCATTAAATGTCATTTTGCATGTAATCATAAAGAGTTAATTCCCAAAATGGTCCTTCGACTATGGCCTTTTCTTAATTTAGTTCCTTGACTTTTAATTGCACCCAAAGTGGTCCCCTGACTATTGAATTTTAAGCCAAAATGGTATCCGTTAGCTTTGGCGTGAATATGCCGTTAAAAAGAAGGGCAAAATGGATGTAGAAGAAACAAATTGCAGCCCTAATTGCGATTTTCCTAAGCCATTTTTTTCCCCAAATTATGATGTAGAAGAAACCATAGCGGCGAACAAGGTCGCGAGGATCCTGGGCGTGAAGATGGTCTACACTGAGTGCGCAAGGCTCTTGGACAACACAACCTTGCAACTCAATGTAGCTGTCAACATCCTTAAACACCTCGCGGCGGTGTTGACTGAGATGGGTGCCAACAAAGACGATAGTGATTCACTTATTACCTCCATCGATGGCGTCGCTTGGGTGTATATGGAAAAGCTTGGTTCTGTCAGGGTTGAGGATCAATATGTAAATATATGGTGTAAGCAGATGGAGGTTCACAGTGTCCGGCCAACTCCATTTTGACCAACCTCAAGTACAATATGAAGGGAAAATGAACTAATTCATATGGATTGGGGTTGGACGTTGAATTGGTATCATATCATTCTTGTAATTCATGTACATAATGTGCTGTGATTCGGTATCATTAGATAATGAATGGAAATTAATTTGTTCCTAAATTACTGAGAATGATGTTTGGTGAAATTGTGAGTTCGTGGTTATTGATGAATCTATTATTGAAACAAAATTAAAAAAAGAGTCACATTTGTGTAAGATGATTTGTGAGACGGGTATAAAAAATTTAATATTAATTTAAATTAAAAATAAATTGTGATAGATATTCTAATACTTATATATGAAATTCTGCAGCTAGGGTGACAACACATGAGCCCAAATTTTAAAAAAATATACTTTATATGTAATCTATTATTTTTGTACTTGATAATTATTTTTTAAAATTCATAGATTAATTTTTAATTGTATTTCAAAATAAAATTTTAGTGAAATCTTTGCCTTGGAAAGTTTGTGGATGAAGTTGAAGAAAAATATGGGCAGGTTGTTGAATTGGGGATGCATATTGATTAAATTGGAGATGAAAATTTGAATTACCCATTTTACCCTTCATTTTAACCCCCACTTCACGCCAAAGCTAACAGATGTCCATTTTGGCTTGAAATTCAATAGTCGGGGGACCACTTTGGGTGCAATTAAAAGTCAAGGAACTAAATTAAGAAAATGCCATAGTCGGAGGACCATTTTGGGAATTAACTCTAATCATAAACTATCAATTAATAGTTAATTTACCAAACATCTGTATACACTAGATATTACTACCACCAAATCAAACCCGCTAATAGCTATCATCTAAGTCAATCCGCTATCGCTTATCAACTAATTAACAACTATTTTCCAAAACTCTCTAAAGTTTTTTAACGACATTTATTGACTATCAGTGTAACCGGCCAACCACTTCCAATGAGTGTTATATAATTGTGAGTGTGCTGACAAGAATCAAACACATGATCTTCTTTGTATTTTTTTTTTTTAACTTCAAACTCATGATCTTTTATTACGAGGATTATGCTCAACTCACTTGGCCACCAATTTAAGGCGAAATTGGGCTATATCTTTTTTTTTTTTTTTTGAGTGATGAGGAAAACTTGCAACCACTACATAATGGTGTGCACTAAGTAAACTCTATCCTATAATCCTAGCTCGCGTAAGGCAATCCAACATTCAATCTCTATTATATATCTTCATAAATATCAAAAGTAAAATTAAAAAAAAAATACTAAAATAAATAAATATGCCTGAAATTGTTATATGATCTAATTTCTTAATTAATCACGATTAGGTTTAGAATAATTGAATGTCTCAATCAGGTTAAGATTACAAGAGAATATTTATACTAGCTACAGAGTTTGAATAGAAGTAGAACTAGTCTAAAATAGGAGTCCTAACTCTCCCCCTCAAGCTCAGGAAGGCGCAGCAACATGAAGCTTGTCACGCAAAAAGGAAAACCGAGGCGCAGCCAGAGGTTTGGTGAAGATGTCCGCTAGCTGATCCTAAGTAGAGATAAAATTGACCTGTAGATCACCTGCAGCAACTTTATCGCGAACAAAATGATAATCAATCTCAATGTGTTTTGTTCGCGCATGAAAGACCGGGTTTGCACACATGTAGGTGGCGCCGAGATTATCACACCATAACTTCGGGGTTGAGATATTAGAATACCCCAACTCACAAAGCAAAGACACCACCCAGGTCACTTCAGCACAAACATCTGCAATGGCCTTGTACTCAGCCTCAGTAGAAGATCTGGCCACAGTACGCTGTTTCTTGCACATCCAAGACACCAGATTGGACCCCAAGAACACAGCAAACCCACTTGTAGACTTCCTATCTGTAGGACACCCAGCCCAGTCGGAATCAGAATATGCATGAATGGCAGAGTTAGAAGACTTACGAAGCAGCAAGCCAAAACTGGTAGTGCCCTGAACGTAACGTAAAACCCGCTTAAGCTGAGCCCAATGATCCACCGTGAGAGCATGCATCTGCTGACATAAAAGATTCACCGCATAAGAAAGGTCAGGACGGGTCACAGTGAGATACTGCAATGCACCCGCTAAGCTCCTGTAACGCGTAGGATCAGCATAAGGCTCCGAAGAAACATCCGAAGACCGTGACACTAGAACCGGAGTGGCCAAAGGCTTGCAGTCAGACATACCAGCCCGTTTGAGAATGTCTAACATATACCGCTTCTGAGATAACAGCAAGCCTCCAGGAGTAGACACAGTTTCAATTCCAAGAAAAAAAGACGGAGAACCCATATCACGGATCTTGAAAGCCACAGACAACTTAGCCACAAGATCAGACACCAAAACAGAATCACTGCCCATAAGTAAGATATCATCCACATAGACCAATAGATAAGCACGCAACTTCCCCTGAGTGAAAATGAACAGAGAAACATCGGTTTTGGATGCCCGAAAACCGACAGACAGCAAGAAAGTATGGAGTCTAGTAAACCAGGCACGTGGGGCCTGCTTAAAACCATACAAGGACCTCTGCAACAAGCACACATGATCAAGAAAGTCAGGATCAGCATAGCCAGGAGGCTGACTCATATAAACCGTCTCATCCAATCTGCCGTTAAGAAAGGCATTGTGTACATCTAACTGACGCACAACCCAACCAGAAGATAAAGCCAAGGATAAGAGCAAGCGCACAGTGGTAGGCTTAACTACCGGGCTAAAAGTGTCGAAGAAATCCTGCCCAGCCACCTGGTTAAACCCTTTAGCCACAAGGCGAGCCTTGTGACGCTCAACCGATCCATCAGCCTTACGCTTAATGCGAAAGACCCACTTGCAACCAACAACATTCATACCAGCAGACAACGGCACAAGCTTCCAAGTCTGATTCTGCAACAAAGCATTGAACTCGGCATCCATAGCATCTCGCCACTCAGGAGACCGGACCGCCTGGGAATAGCAAGTAGGCTCTGGAGAACTCACCTAAGCAGACAGAGCCACCAGAGTGGCACCTTCGGTCCGAGCACGGCTGCGTGTCATGGGTGGAGCCTCACGCGGTGCAGGGCGAGAAACAGGAGCACGCCGAACACGAGAGGAGGCCACGGGCCGAGCAGGAATAGCGGAAGAGTCAGGCACTAATTCAGGAACAGAGGCCGGCACACGTACAACACCCCACGGAGGCGACTGATCAGAAGCAACAGGCTGCAAGACAGACTTAGTAGCAAAAGGAAACACCTGCTCATCAAAACGCACATGCCGGCAAATAAAGACCTTACCAGTAGTCAGTTCCATACATCTATACCCCCGAAAAGAATCAGGATAACCAAGAAAGACACAACGAGCTGACCTAAAACTCATCTTATGACGATTATAAGGACGAATATGGGGATAGCAAAGACAACCAAAAACCTGCAAAAAAGAATAGGAAGGAGGAGAGCGATGGAGCATGTAATGAGGACTGCGATTACCTAGGACTGAAGTAGGCATCCGATTAATTAGATAAACCGCAGACTCAAAAGCATAATCCCAGAAACGAGACGGAACTGACGCATGAGCAAGCAAGGTAAGACCAGTTTCAACAATGTGCCTGTGCTTACGCTCAACCCGACCATTTTGCTCGTGAGTATAAGCACAGGACTGCCTATGACGAATGCCAAGCCGAAGAAACTCAGAATGCAGTTTCTTATACTCAGCACCGAGATCAGATTGAATGGATTGTATACGACAATTAAACGAACGCTCAACCATAACACGAAATTGAGCAAAAATAGCATACAAATCAGACTTGAGACGCATAGGGAAAAACCATGTGTAACGGGTATAATCATCAACAAATAGCACGAAATACCGAAATCCATTACTAGATAAAACAGGGGCAGGACCCCATATGTCTGTGTACACCAATTCCAAAACATGAGAAGTAGTAGACTGAACACTAGAAAGAGGAAAACGCGCAGATTTTCCCATCTGACACGCACTACAAACATTATCTAAGCGACCAGACGAACTAAGTAATGAAGATTCTAAAATACGACTCTGAACCCGAGGATGCGGATGACCAAGACGCCCATGCCACACAGAAGATTACGCACGAGCAGAAAGAAATGCGGATGAAGATGGAGTGGTCACCGGCAAAGAATAAAGACCCCCAGAACTCTTACCCTGCAGGAGGACCGCTTTGGTGCGGATATCCTTCACAACAAAATACGTAGGGTAAAACTCAAAATACACATTATTTTCAGTCGCAAATTTTTGAACAGACAGAAGCGAAGTAGATAACCTAGGAACATGCAAGACACGAGACATTCTAAAAGAACGAATAGGGGTATTAAAAGATGTATAACCAACACTGAAGATAGGTAAGGCCTTACCGTTGCCAACACTAAGCGCATCCGAACCAGTGTAGTCATCAGAAGCAAGAAGAGTGCTATTGTCCGGAGTGGCGTGATCCGAAGCACTCGTGTCAGGATACCAAGTATTAGAAGTCAAGGGCACACCCGGATCCTGGTAAATCATATTAGCCTGCGAACTATCGGTGTAACGACGATAGCACGTCAAAGCAGAGTGACCGGGGATGTTACAAATCTGACACCGCAGCTGCGAATGACCACCGCGCGACGAACCGCCGCTGCCACGCCACGACTGCCCACGACCGCGCCCGGACTGCTGCTGGCCGTGAAACCCGTACTGCCCAGTCAAAAAACCACGACAAGGCTGCTGGAACGAAGGAACCGAAGCCTGGAAACCACCGCGCCACTACTGACCACCGCGGCGACCACCACGGCCAGACCCCCTGCGCGCGGCATTAGCCACCGGCGAGCCACCACCGACCATCTGCGAGAACTCCCGAACGTGAGCAAACTCCTGGGAACCCAACAGATCAGCCAGCTGCTCCAACGAAACAGGATTGGGACGCGACGACAACGACGCCGCGAACGACTGAAATTCAGCCCGAAGCCCGCGAAACACGTATATGTTCATCTCGTCGTCGGAGACCGGTCGGTCGGCGAGAACAAGATCCTCCATCAGCACCTTCACACGTCCAAGAAAATCAGCTATGGAGGCATCTCCTTGTTGCAGGGTCTGCAACTGACCGAGTAGGTGAACCGACGGAGCTCGGGAAGTGGATGCCAGCGCCAACTCGATTGCACACCACGCAGCACGGGAAGTCGTTTTGCCCAGAACAAGAGGCATGACTTCTTCGGTGAGCGACGCAATGATCATAGAAAGGATGGCTTGGTCTTGCTGCTGCCATGGAGCGAACGCCGGGTTCACCGCCGCTGCATGGGAGGAGACCTCGCCGGCGGTGACGGGCAAGGTAGCCGAAGGCGCAGTAACAGTACCATCAACGAACCCCATGAGATTCTGACCTCGTAAAAACGGGACCATCTGAGCACGCCAGAACAAGAAGTTGCAATTAGTGAGTTTAATACTCACATAATGATGAGCCGACGACAGGGAATTCGGGATTGTATGGCTCTGATACCAGATTAGGTTTAGAATAATTGAATGTCTCAATCAGGTTAAGATTACAAGAGAATATTTATACTAGCTACAGAGTTTGAATAGAAGGAAAACTAGTCGAAAATAGGAGTCCTAACAATCACAAACTTAGATCTAAACTACAACTACTACTGCCACCCAATATTCCTGTTCCTCCTTCTGATGAATACAATGAGAGACACAGTTTAGTACTATGATTACTATCCTCGTACTCCACCACCTTCAATCTCTTCTGCTCATCATTAATATTCCTCGCATTTAAGGATAAATTCAAATCAAGATTATTATTCACTTCTGCAAATTTCCTTTTCTTTACTATTATTCTGCCCATTTTCTCTCTCTTTCTGTGTAGTTGTTGCAGATTGGTTGAAGACGATGGAGTGGGTCTACTCATTGTCTCATCAGCAGCAGACGAGAATCTTTGTCGGAACATCATGGGAAAATCCGAACTGAGAGAATATTTGTTGTTGTTTTGACCATTGAACCCACTTCTCAGTGTATTGGAGGCTGCCATTTTCGTATTATTATAAGGGTAATATACGTAATTAGCTCCACCAATCTTTATTACAGCATCTTCAGATCTGGACCAAAATAATTAAAAAGAAAAAACAAAAAGAATTAGGGAGAAATTGAAGTTAAATTTAGGGTTGTTTAGAAACACCAAAGTCATTTTTTAGATTTTCTCATAGTGGATATTTAAAGAAAAATAGAGTCAAAAAAAAATATCCATGGTCAATTGAAAAAAAAATTCAATTTAACAAAAAAAAAATCCTAAATTTTTAGTCCGAAGCCCACCAGACGAATTTTTTTATTTTTTATTTTTGAAAAATTTTATTACCAATGTATTCCATCTGTCCCATTTTTACTTGTCATGTTACTGAAATAAGTTCTTCATTCCTTGTTTATTTTCTTTAACATTTTATTATTCCGTATAATTTTTTGTGTTTGATAATAAATTTTTTTATGTTATTGTTAAATATATAAATTTTATATACTAACACTAAATTAAATATTACAAAAAAATTAAATTATAAATAACTTGAATCAAGTCTAGCTTATGCACATGACCTGACATGTAAAATGAGACAACGGTAATAAATAAGACAAACTAAAATATATTCAAAAGGCTTATTTAATGTCATATATCCTTTTTTGTTCATTAACTTATTTCTCTTGTTTTTGTTTTTGTTGTTTAATGTTGTCATAAAACATGACACTGTACAATAATATAGAATTAAAAAATTTAAAAAAAAATTCTAGTAAATTTCATACCTTAAAATGGGAGTTGGTGTTTGATTAAACCCATGAAGCCTATGGAAATGGCTGAAGTTGTAAACATGGTCATCTTCATTATCAAGAACAAACCCTCCATCACACGCAGCTGTCGCACATACATATATATACAAGAATATGAAACCCTAGTATTTGTGTGTGTTTAAAAATTAAGAACAAAATACAATGACATTTTTATAATTATGATCTTGCATTTAGAAACGCTTGATAATGCATTTAGAAACGAGTTTCAAAATGCACTGTAAAACGTTTCCCAATGCACGATTATAATTATAAAAATGTCATTATATTATTTTCCTTTGATTTTCAACTATTAATAATTATAAAAATGTAATGGGAGTGATATCATACATAGAGAGAGAACCCCAATATTTCAAAGTACATAGAAAACCAATTATCTTACCTTGGTTAGGTTCATCTGTCTTCTTACTTCTGTACATCTGGTAATTAATGATACAACAATTTCAAAACAAAACACATTAACAAATCCCATAACATACACACATATGAGAGTTTATATGATCCAAAATACATGTCGATGGATACGGTGTCTATAATATTAAATACAATTATATAAGTTATTTTTTGTTATATTGACTATTATCTTTATTAATATTAATATTACCCGATATAACGAGGTATATTATATTATATGCATAATTGTTCTCCATATTATCGATATTGAGGTAAATCGACACTATAGTAAAAGCCACACAAACACACACATATATATACCTGAAGGTGGCTCTTGACATGAGATATGTTAATGCCTTTAACATTCATCAATTCAGCAACTAACTTAGGCGTAGCTTCTGCAATAATTAATTAAGATAATTAGCAGTAATAACCATCTTATCTCTCTCTAATTACATTATATTGAATTAATGATAATTTTCATTAGATCAACAAAATACACAACAGGTCAATTCCAATCACCTTTGTGCTCAGTTGGCACCTACCTCTGTGATTGTACTTGAGGAAAGATCACAAGATCAAATCCCCGGCGGTGGGGTATTGACTCTTTAGGCTATTACAGATGGAAAAAGTATATTGAACAGATACTATCTTATAAAATACTCTCAGCTGGAACGACTTATTGGCCTATATATGCACACCTTTAGATAGTGGCTGAGGGTCTCCCTCATTAGTTATAAATAATAAGTTCCACTCTCAACTGGAACGGCTTATTGGCCTATGCACACCTTGCACACCTTCACATAGTGACTGATGGTCTACCTCGTTACTCAAAAAAAAGTAATAAAAAAAATACACATCATATATATTTATATCTATATATATATATATATAGTTCTACTATACCTACTCTCAAATTCTACTCACTGATTTGAAAAACAATGATAGGTTATTTATCATGTTGGTCCATAGAAAAGTATTTATTACATCAAGAACTTGTGAGTATAAAATGAGAGTCCACCAAGTATTTCTATATGTGTGCGTGAACTTACTATCTTGCCCTCCAAGTCTGCGAACAGCATGAACAAAGCAACGATGGAGCTCAGAAGTCCATCGTAATCTCCGAACAGTAGAACGTTTGTACGGCCTCACGTCTCCTGCAGAGGATGATGAGTTGGTCGTCTTCTTCCCGACATCCTCGTTATCACCTTCCACGGTGCTGTTATTGCTGGAGCTAATGCTTACTACTACTCCATTATCACTTCTCTTTCCAGATTTCTTACTTTGTTTACTGTCTTCTTCTTCTTCTTCCTCTTCGGATTTGATTTCGGGGATTTCTGTCTGGAAGACTTGAGTGCTGCTTTTCTGCTCTTTCATCATCTCTCTTTGATCAATAATAATAATAATGATGATGTATATATTTGGCTTCCCAATATGGATTTTTGTGTGTTATTAATGGTGGATTGAGGGAGTACGTAGTTATATATATATATACACGGGAAATAATATTTTTGGCCTACAATTTCTTTTTTGAATAGTTTCTACGTACTGAAGCACAAACAGTCAATAGTTCGCCTCCACTAAGCCTCGAACCCACTCCCTTCCACATTGAGTGCCACTAAATCACAAGATCTTGGCACATATATATATAATGTTATTTTTATCATTTAGAATTAATAGTTACTGTTAAAAATAATGTTCACATGGAGAGAGTAAAACTTTAACTAGGGGTGGTCGTTTTGGTCTTCGGTTCAGTTTTTTCGGTTTCGATTTAAAAAAAAAAAATAAACCATTCGGTTTTACATTAGAGTTCGGTTCAGTTTGAAACGGTTCGGTTTTGGTTCGGATTTAATTCGTTTCGGTTTACGACCCCCGAATTTCAACATTTCCAACGCGATAAGGCGGTCAGGGGACGTCGCGACTTAACTGGACACAGTAATAACTATGCATGAAACATCACATGACTCAAATCTAAAGTCTAATATCTAAATATTAAATACCAACATAACAAATTAACAATTCAAACAAATTAAAATAAAAAATAAAATTACTGCTGAAAAACAAATAAAAAAAAATTAACAATATTAGATGAACAGATGCTACAATGTAATAGGGAAAGTTGTATTCAAAAAAATAATAAAAAATAAAAAATAAAACTGAAACTAATATTCCAAAACTGAATTACTGGAATGAATTTTCAGAACTAGAATTTCATTCCAGTGGAATGAATTTCCAAATTCATTCCAGTTAGGATATATATATATATATATATATATATATATATATATATTTATTTATTTATTTATTTATTTATTTATATATATATATATATATTTATTATATATAATATATATTTATATTTAATTAAAAATTGTTCAGTTTTTTTATTCGGTTTTTCTAAAACACAAACCGATCGATTTTTCGGTTTGAGTTGTCCACCCCTAACTGTAACCGTGGATATTGATTCTAAATGACAAAAATATCCACATAAAAAATAGTTTGCTAACGAGAAGTTTGATAATTATACAATACTAAGGACTAAAAGTGCAACACAATAGAAAATTGAGAAATTAAATCTGTTTAAATCAATTAATTAACATAGATCAAATTTTTAAAAGTCAAACAATTCTGGGGTCAAAAGTGTTGCTATATATATATATATATATATATATATATATATATATATATATATATATATATATATATAAGATCAGGTGAAATGATTATATTGANATATGAGATCAGGTGAAATGATTATATTGAGAGAGAGAGTTGTGTTGTGTTCTGTTGTGATGATGATGAAGGAGACAGGAAATTTTGTTGTTGACAAAAGTTGGTAACTTTAGGAATAAAATTTCTTGAAATGGGAATATAAATACCAAGAAAATGTGCAAATTTTGATTGCTTGTTTAAGAATACATAATGTTCAAGGATGATTTCTTGTAGATATGAAGGTGTAACGTGGACCATCATCATTCTCTTATCATGAATTCGTTGCAAGAACTTTCAAAGTGAAATTGAATTGAAATTGGTAGAAAGAAATTCCAAACCAAATTGATGAGTCCATTCCGAAAGATAAGAATGGAGAGAGTAGTAGTTGTGGTATTAAACATTTTAATTGTTTAATCACAATTCACAAGGAAAGTTTTTATAAAGTAATATACAAATTATATTAAACAATATATATATATATATATATATATATATATATATATATATATATATAGTAGNATATATATATATATATATATATATATATATGGTAGAGTTCAGGTGTGGCCTGGTCATTAGGTGTGTCCGTGTGGCCTATTTTAAGCCATTAGATCATATCAACTCATCAAATCAACGCGCAATATATATATGTTACAGTACACACCATTCTATGTACTAAAACGCACCAGAGGACCGATAAAACACACCATTCCACACAATATACCAAATGCGTCTATTCACTTAAAATTCATCAATATACTTAATAAAACACATCATTCTACGTATTAAAATGTACCACAACGTGCCTCATGTCAGATTATAAGCATACACTATTTACACATATTAATTTACACATATTAGAAAACATGTGCTAAAATATGCACCATTATACGTATTAAAATGCACCACACTTATTAGAAACACATGTGTTAAAATACACACCATTCAAACACAGTTACACATCATTCTACGTATGAAAATGCACCAACGGATAGATTAAAACACACCATTCTACAACACAGTTAATGCACCAACATACGTAATAAAACGCACCACAGCATGTATTCAAACACACCAGACTATGTACTAAAATGCACCATTCCAATTCATGTAATATAAATACTAAAATTACCATAATAACCCCACTTAAACATACGCGAATTTCAGTAAGATTAATGAAATTGGACGGTGCTGATTAGGCCGCATGACCGTACCGGAGCTCGCCGCCGCATTTGAACCAAAACATATATATATATATATAGAGAGAGAGAGAGAGAGAGAGAGGGAGAGAGAGATGAGTTCAAGTGTGGCCTGCTCCTTAGTGTGGTCGTGCGGCCTTTTTTTTCTGTCATTAGATTACATAAGTCATCAAATCAACGCGCAATATATATATGTTACAAAACACATCATTCTACGTACTAAAATGCACCAGAGGACTGATAAAACACACTATTCCACACTATAACCAAATGCACCTATTCACTTAAAATTCATCAATATACGTAATAAAATGCTATCATTCTGCGTATTAAAATGCACAACAACGTGCTTCATGTCAGATTATAAACATACACTATTTACACATATTAGAAAACATGTGCTAAAACATGTACCATTCTACGTATTAAAATGCACCACAACGTGTGTTAAAATGCACAATTCCACTTATTGATAATCCTCGCCCCAGATTATAAACATGAACTATTACACTTATTAGAAAACATGTGCTAAAATACACAACATTCTACTTATTAAAATGCACTAGAGGACGGATTAAAACACACCATTCCACAACACAGTTACACATCATTCTACGTATGAAAATGCACCAGCGGAAGATTAAAACACACTATTCCACAATATAGTTAATGTACCAACATACGTAATAAAACGCACCACAACATGTATTAAAACGCACCACACTATGTACTAAAATGCATCACTTCAATATAGATACTAAAATTACCAAAAAATCCTCACTTAACATGCGCGAACTGCAATTGCCACCATTAGATTAATTCAATTGGATGGCACATATTCAGCCACGACCGCATGGGGTGACTAGGCCGCATATGAACCATATTCTATATATATAATCCGGTTCATATGAGAACCACTTCTCAGGTGAGAACCTGTGGACTAATTCAAATTAAACCATCGATATGCGAAATCTGATGAATAAGAAATCAAGTAAAAAAGGAGTCATCATTTTTATAAATATTATAAACTTTTGAAATTTGTAATATTTATGAAAACAACTCCATCTTTTTTTATTCTTTTTTTTTTTCCTTTAGTTTCAACCGTTCATAGTTTAGATTTGTCCACACGTTCTTACCTAAGGCATAGATTAATGAGAGTCAGTCCTATTTATATAGGGATGAGATCTGGTGCAAAGAATCTCACAGGTGCGAATATGCGGTGAGATCTGAACCGTTGATCAAATCTAGATCAACGGCTCAAATCAATGAAAATTTAAAAAAGAAAACGTGCGTCCTGAAATGAATGAAGAAGCAAAGTGTCAAAATGATGCACTTTAAGTGTTACAAAGACGCAACTTAAGTGTTAAAATGCCACACCTTAAATGTTAAAACGGCGCAATTTAAGTCTTAACATCGTGCACCTTCAATTTTTAAAATGGCACACCTTAAGTGTTAAAATGGCGCACCTTAAATGTATAATTTATGCACCTTAAGTGTATAACTGACACACCTTAAATGTTAACATGACGCACCTTAACTCCTTAAGTGTTTAAAGAGCGCACATTAAGCTTTGAAACGACGCACCTTAAGCTTTAGAATGACGCATTTTAAGTTTCAACAAAAAATGCACCTTAAGATCTCAAGTGTATAACTGACGCACTTTAAGTTTCAACAAAAAATGCACCTTAAGATCTCAAGTGTATAACTGACGCACCTTAAGTATTAAAATGGCGCAAAGCACAGAAAACACACACCTTAAGTCTGAACAATACACAAAATGACTAAATTGCCACCACATTTTTTTTAATCTGTATTCATCCTGGACGACTAGACGTTGATTTTGGAAGATCAATGGATATCATCTCACCGCATGTTTTACCTAGACTCAAATGCAAAGGATTGGTTAGGCAAAAAAAAAAAAAAAGGGTTTAATCTCATCCACTAATCCAGTCTAGATCAATGGTCCTGAAGGAAGATAATTTTTTTAAAAAAAAAATACAATGGCATTATGGTAATTTTGTGTAAGTTCATATTCTTGTCTTTGGGTGCACATTTTTCCTTCTTCAAGTGCATATTTTTGTCTCTTCTAGAGCACAGTTTCTCCCTTCGAGTGTACATTGTTGTGTTTTGTAATGCACATTGTTGCCTTCCTATGCACATTGTTAAAACTTTCAATTCACAATTTTGGACTAGTGCAAACTTCATGAACACATTTTGTTTTACGTTTTCATTCTCCATGCAAATTAAAGCTGATTTGCATTAACAGTAATCAAAGTCATGACTTTCTGGTACGAAATGGTGTGCAGTCAACCACCCTTTTCAACATTATGTGACCTTTCTTTGTTACCGAGCCAAAAGGTTATCAACTTTCTTAAAATAACTTGTTTCTTGTTATAATTTATATGTAATCTATGACACCATAAAATAATAACTCTTTATCAATTGTCAAATAACTTTTATAAAAGAATAATGTTTATAGTTTAATTATATATTTCTTTTGATGTTGTTTGAAAAAATGAATACAAAATTTATGAATTGAAAAGCTTTCCCATTTCATACTAAAGCGTTTAGTCCCACGAGATTCTTGAGATAATCATAGCTATCCAACTATCCAAGTTAGATATACCATAAGTACTTGTTCTTGTAATATATATATATATATATATATATATATATATATATATATATATATATATAT
>NC_044920.1:2030020-2049788 GCF_003576645.1 Ipomoea triloba | reverse complement strand
ATATATATATATATATATATATATATATATATATATATATATATATATATATAAATCTGTTCAAATGTAGCCACGTCTTCCCGTGCGGTCAGTGCAGTTCACACCACTCAATGTTATAAAACGCACCACTCAATGTTATAAACTTGGGAAGCTACATTCATCTCATATGTATGTATAAGTTGAACAAGATCATTGATGGCACATCAATCTTGAGATACCTTTCTCAATTTTGGAAATTTTAACTCCTGACGATTTTGTCTAAAAATAACAATGACGTCTATGTTATTAATTTAATTTATTTAAGGAACTGATGATTTCACGTTGTATAAAAAGAGTAATGACGTCTAAGTTATTAATCTAATATATTTAAGAAACTAATGATTTCACGTTGGATGAAGATTGAATTTCAATTCTTTCATGATCATCTCTTTCAAGAAGCCAATAAGGTGAGATTAATATAGCCAGCCAATTAATTTAATGATGAAACATATGTCCTTATCTTTATCCATCCAATATAAACCGACAACTACTCCAATGATATATATATAACTTTGTTAATATTATGCCATTGCAATAAATACATGCATGCATTCATGCATAGATACATATATATGTTAATATTTGATGCATGAATAGTCTATAATAAATTACACGTTATCACCTTATTTGACTTGATTTTTTTAATGCCATAACATGTTGCAATTCAATCACAATATATCGATATATGAGATTATGAAACATGGTTGCGCGCGTGAAATATAGATATGCAATTACAATTCACACAATTCAATTACAATATATCGATGATTGTGTTTAGTATTGATTCAAATAATATAATCTATATTTCACCAAAAAAAAAAAAAAAAAAAAAACCTCTATAACGCGAACTGAACAATCTCTGCTAAAATTAATGTTCAAAACGACGTCGTATAGGACTAGAGTCTGCAAGCTATAACGATTGAAGAGTAGCAATGTAGCATTGAGCCCTTCACTATTTTAATTAGTTTAATTTTAAGTGTTTGAGGTTCCAACCCGTTAATTACCATACACTATATTTAGTGTTGGCTCAGTCAAAATGCTAAATATTGTCAAATCTATTAAATTTTTGTGAATCCACCATTAACCAAATAAGGTCGTAGTATATACTACCCTACCCTTCCCAAATCCAATTATAGGGTACCTGAACCCTATATAATTGGGTAAGGTACCCGAATTTTAAGTAGCAATTGCCATCCCTCATTATATGCGAACTCCTGTAAAAGTGTATACATCAAAATTTTAAATGTGAAAGTAAGGTCATTCCCATTTGTGAGTTTTAATAGGATTTTGGAATAATAAAAATTATGGGTGATTTTTTAACAAAGGTAGGGAGGAGATTTTGATGGGTTTTTTCTCCTGCAAGGGAAGAGATTTTGACAGTCCTATGGGGCCCACTGTGAATCAGAATACGTGAGGCGCAGATTTGGTGCCCAAGCGGCCGCGTGCAGTGGGCATGTAAATACCTTTTTTTTTTGTTTTTTATTTTGTTTTGTTTTTTCCTTTTCTTTTTTTCATACACTCCTATTTTTTCTTTACTAATTACACCTACAAAAACTCCTCAAAAACCACACCAAAATCTCTACTATTGAGGAAGACCTAAAAGTTGAGAATAGAGATTAAAAGCACATATAATATTTTCCTTACATATACAATATCTGTCATCCCGAATTTTAAGTACCCGTTGAATTATTACCACTTGTTCTATTCACATCACCAATTTTTTTAGTCGTATTAGAATCTCAATAATTTGTAATTGAATTATTACCACTTGTTCTATTATCTCAATAATTTGTAATTGAATTATTACCACTTGTTCTATTCACTCAATAATTTGTAATTGAATTATTACCACTTGTTCTATTCACATCACCAATTTTTTTAGTCGTATTAGAATCTCAATAATTTGTAATTGAATTATTACCACTTGTTCTATTATCTCAATAATTTGTAATTGAATTATTACCACTTGTTCTATTCACTCAATAATTTGTAATTGAATTATTACCACTTGTTCTATTCAAATTACCAATTTTTTAGTCGTCGTATTAGAATGTAAAAATTTTCAAAAAAGAAAAGAAGAATGTAAATAATTTGCAATTCAATTATTACCACTTGTTCCATTCACATCACCAATTTTTGTAATCAATACCGACCGAACCCATAACCTAAAATCTATCTTAAAAGGAACCAAACTCCTTTTAGTGTAACAGATTTTGGAATGAGTAGGCTGCATCAAAGCATGAAGTTCAACAGAAGACATTGACCATATCAAGACAATAGATTTAGATGGATTTTGCAGAATGCCAGTCATTTTTTATTTGAATAATTTTACATAAAAAGAAAATTATTAATCTAATTTGAATATATTCATAAATATACTTTTTTTGGCGACAAGAGAAACCCACAATCACTACCCGAGAGTATGTACCGGGTAAACCTCGCCTTTGACCCCAGTAAGCAAAGAACCACGAGAAAATAAACCAGCCTAAGTTGCCATAACTAATTGGCTCAAACCAAGAAAGCTAATAGGTCACTCTAGTTGGGAGTGGAACTTGTAATATTATGATTACTAAGTCAACAACCTGACCGACTTGGCTAGGGCTACCTTGATTCCTGAAAAACTGAAATAAACTTTTTTCTTTTCTTTATGATTGACACTTGGTTTATTATATGGTTCGCATCCCTTTTTAAGCAAGCTAGAGATTCCTTCCATATATATCACATCTGTCACTATATATGGATGGCAAATTATAATATCTGTTGCTATATCACATAAACTATCGTAAGAATTAAGACATGATCCAACCTATCATTCTTTGTTCCATTCCAGAAGTAATCTCCTCCATCTTTTTCTAACGCTATGAATCAACAAGGTGGCCTAAATTTGTCTTTCTACTTTACCGTACTCATCTCATTCTTTGTTTTGTTCCAGAAGTAATCTCCACCACAACATAGTCCCAAAGATGATTTTCTAACGCTATGAATCTGTTGCCATAATTCCTCGTTTCTACTTAACTATGCTTATTGTTCTTTGTTTCATTCCATAATTAATCTCCTCCACAACATAGTCCTGAAGATGATGATTTTCTACTGCTATAAAATTAACTAAATTGGCCACAATTCGTCTTTCTACTTAATTGTGCTTATCATTCTTTGTTTCATTCCAGAAGTAATCTCCTCCACAACATAGTCCCAAATATGATGATTTTTCTAACGCTACGAATCAAACTTCCACTTAACTGGGCTTATTGTTCTTTGTTTCATTCCAGAAGTAATCTCCCCCATAACTTAGTCCCAAAGATGATGATTTTCTAACACTATGAATCAACCAAGTTGGCTATAATTCGGCTTTCTGCTTAACTATGCTTATCATTCTTTGTTTCATTCCAGAAGTAATCTCTTGATTCTCCTCCACAACATAGTCCCAAAGTTGATTTTCTAATGCTATGAATCAACAAGGTCACCATAATTCGTCTTTCTACTTAACCAGACTTATCATTCTTTGTTTCATTGCAGAAGTGATCTCCCTCATACCATAGTCCCAAAGACAATGATTTCTAACACTATGAATCAACCAAGTTGGCCATAATTCTGCTGTCTACTTAACCGGGCTTATCATTCTTTGTTTCATTCCAGAAATGATCTCATCAATGCCTAGTCTCTAAGATGGTAGATCTTGTCTCACTATGAAATAATTAAGGGGGCTATAAGCGTTTAACTCTTTTTTTGTACTTAACCCCGCTTTTTGCAATAGCCTACCAATCCTACCATGCACTCTGCTAAACCCGAATAGTCATTTTTAAAACTATTAAGATAACAATCAATAAAGAAACAATAAACAAGAGAGAACTGGAAAATGAACAGGAATGTCAGAGAGCAAATTCTTAAAAGGGGCACTAGAGAAATGTGAATTTTTTAAAAATCTCGTTAAAAATAAGACACTTTAATTTTCCAACCAACTTGCTTCAATGGGGAAAACTTCATGGTCATACTCGAGCTTAAATTTATTTCCTGTAACATTGGATCATTGACTGTCTAAGTTTTTCAAGTACAAAACCAAAGCTGTCAAAATTTTGATCCCTCAGACAGAAATGGTGAAAGAGAACATGCGTAATTTACCTCAAGTAGGATAATGATGCCAGTATGAATTTCAATTAGCTAGATATCAAATTTCCATCTTCTAGTATGATGAAGAAAAGCTAAACTGCAAGCCTGTCTTCCCTCTATCATGCTCTTCTTGTTTCAGTATATAGCAGTAGTTGATCTGAAGTTGAAATGAAGAAATCAGATAAGCCCAGCAAAATTGCTAAATTAGACAGAACAATCCATAGGAAAACAGGGAAGGGGATCCTGGAATGTAAAATATGCAAAACATATTTAGTGATCCATGGTCCCATATTTTTTCATGTCTCACTAAATAAGGAAACTTCTAAAGTTATCTTATCAAAGAGGTTCTTGCCTCTTGGAAGCATGAATATAATATCAGACAAAGTTCTTAAGGCAGATGACAAACCTCCATCCTGAATAACTTAGTTGGTACAATGACTCCGAATCCTGCTGAAGCTCTAAATGATTCACGGAATTTCTGGTAAGAGAGGTCTCGGAATGCATTTTCAGTTAATTTGTTAAGGCTTCCAGTGCATGCAAATGCATGGCCATGGATACCAGCTTCTCGAAGGATCTTCAATGGAAGATCAAAAGAAAGATCAGCAAAAGCAGTAACTGCAAGGTCTCCTCCGACAAAATCCATTCCAGAAGAATCAGAACTTTCATCATTTCCACCTTCTCTAACTAGCCTTCTTGGCTCAGCAGGGCCAAGTCCCCTTGATTTAAAACCAAAGATAGATGTTGGGCCTCCCAAAGAGCAGACTGGAGAAGTATTACCACCCAGGAAAAATCTATCAGGCAGATATGAAGGCATGTTCATGAATCCAGTTCCCCATGGAAAAAGAGCACCAGCAGAAATTCCAATGTTTAATGCAGCATTGTAAAATCCAAAAGGTAAAGCATAGCGAAAATCAAACTCCTGTACACAAAATCCAGTTCCTCATGTCAAACATTGCTAGTAAAGCACATTACATGCTGTCAAGTATCAAAAGACAAGAAACATGAAAGGTAGAAGTTTATGACTGAGAGAGGCACTCTTAGCATCACAATGGCATTGTTCCTAAAAATAAAAAATTGAGTGTGTTGATTATTTATGTTTTGGGTGCGTAAGGTTCCTTTTCCATACACGAAACTTTGATATCTAGAAAAAGGTAAATGTAAACAATTTAACAATGGATATCTAAGTTTGGCATTCAAAACTAAAGCATATGAACTCATAAGATTGCAAGCAACAAATATGATAATCAATGAACAAACAAAAGCTAGAGTAAAATAAATGAGGTTAGCAACACTATGATTTATGGAAACCATACTAAACCTGACGAAGAAAGCGTAAACCCCGATAATCTGGTACAAGGCCAGATATTTGTGATGTAGAAACAAATGCATATCCTTCTGTTGGTCTCAAAGGAGAATTTCTTCTGTCAATCTTAAAAGTATACTTCAGAACTGAGAGTAAACCATGTCCAAGCTGCCTCCTTACAGTCCTAGAGGCCATTTGCGATGGGTCTGTCAAAGTTCGCCAAGAGATATTGTATGCTAAATCATGGTTTTTGGATGATAACAGGCCAAGAGAAAGGCCTAATGCTCGCTCTTTGTAAGAAGAAAACTTCAACCAATCTTGAGAGAGTAGTGATAGTCTAGCAGTAACAGGAGTTATTAACCTTTTGAACCTAGGTAAAGATACACCAGCACTGATCTCTGATGACTGGTCCCAACCATAGGCCAAAGAACCATCCCATAAATCCCCATAACCAAAAATGTTTTTCAACTTTAACGATCCTTCAAGTGACCAGCTTCTAGCCTACAAAAAGAATTTAAAAATTGTTAAATCACATTGATAGGAAATGCTATAATTCAGGCATAAACTGACCGTAAGAAACCAAAAAGGTATATTGGACAGGAACAGAAAAGAAGTCAGTAACTACTAAATACAGTACATAATAGCATGCAGATATAATCAAGACAATTGTAAACAAAATAACAAATGACATCAAGTATACAAAAATAATCTACATTATTTTAGTAAATAATCAGCAGGGAAAATGCTTTAGATTATATGCAAAGCGGATTTGCAACTGCCTCTTGAGTTTCCCATAAATCTAACAGTAATCAGAAATTGAATAGAATGAATTTGATCAAAGATCTACATGAAATTCCATTGCAACCAAAATCACATAAAACTTCAGGACAAATTTCATCAAAGATCTACATTATTTAAACAAACAAGTGAATTTGATGAGTGAGACCAGACATACTTTATTGAGATGGAGTATTAAATTGCTTACTAAGACTTAAGCTCCTTCTCAAAGGGCAAGGATCTTCATATATACAACTTCATTGAGTATTGCTTGGATTATGACATATACCGCTTTGATAAATGCATTTTGATACATTCACTAGTCATATTGTTACAAAGTGCCAATCACAATGGCATCCTGAGTTTACTGACAGACCATGCTTTCAAGTGGTATGTCAACCTTCCAAAAAAAACTTGATTTTCACTATAATATGCACAACCAGTTTCAGTAGCTTTCTTGAGGACAGAACCAGTTCTAGTGTCTTCCAGGCAGATTTTGTCCAAATTAGAAAGTTCTAAAAATATATAATGAGGGGGCTAAAGTTACAATGTCAATTGCCAAGCAAATATTCCATATTCTGAGTTTGTTTTACTTGCCTCAAGGTGGACTTGCCACATGCCTGAGAAAGAAGTTTTAAGGCAAGGTACTGAATAATCTAATCAGATTAAGATGTAATGTTGAGAAATAAATAACATATTTTGAAATTTGAAAATCTCTAAAGTCAGATTTTGATTATTTCTGGTTCTTTAAGTAAATCTCTTGTAATCACTATTTTTTTTTTTTAAATGTGCTTTCTCATGTTACAAATTTTATCAGAAGAAAATATGCCACACTACCACAGTATCTGGATTAATACGCCAAATTCTTAGTTAATATGGACATTTCGAGATAATAAGTAATTACAATGCCACGGCCGTATGAGTGAATTAGACTAGGGAAAAGCCAATCTATCTAAATCGCAAAGTAGATTACCTCCGGCTTCGAGAACATTCCAATGCTTCCGGTGATGGGGTTTTCGGCTTCAATAACTTCGACAATCACATTGGCGGTCCCGGGGAGCTCCGGCGGGCCGGCATCCAGAGTAATATTGACGGAATCGAAAATCTCGAGGCGTTGAAGCCTAGCATTGGCTATACCGGAGGCCTGGAGCAACTGCTGGAGCGTAGTAGCGGACTTGAGGAATTCCACCTCCGCCTCGATTAGCGAGTCCTTCGTCTTGGAGTTCCCTTTGATCAACACGTCGTGGACTCGCACCGGCACTCTCTCCGACGACAATCGCCGGAAGAGGCTCTCCATCCTCGACTTGTCGGCGCGCATTCGAGACTCTTCGCTGACCGCCTCCGCTTCATCTTCGTCCTCCTCTTCGTCTTCGTCGATTTCCTCGTAGTCATCCTCGTCGCCGCCGCCGCCGCCGCCGCTTGCCGAGTGAATCGACTGTGTTTGGTTTTCTTCGGAAGGGTCAGCCATGAGGAATTACGTTGACAGGTTTCGGGGTTTTTTGTGCGTGGGATTGTTGTAGCGGATTTCACTGATGATGACGTGGGAAATTAGTAAATAATTAACCTATAAGCAAATGAGCAATGCTAATTGGACCTTCAAATTGAAAAAATAAAACTAAAAATAAATAGACACTCAAATTTTATTATTTTTTAAATGTAAGTGACATAATTGTTACTTATTCTTAGCTTAAACATCTAATCATCACGTGTGAAAATATCGACTAATATTTTTCATTATATAGTGTCTAATGTGATTAATACGGTCGTTTCCGCAAATATTTATGGAGAGTAGGTCGGATCGTACATGGATCATTGAATCATCTGTTTGTTGGTTTAAGTTGTTGAGCTTGGGAAAAGGTGACAGTGGGTTAGAGGGTCTCGAGCTGACAATAGTTATGTAGAAAATGTCAAAAGTTCCTCCCTCTAATATTTAATGAGGTATTTATAGGGGAGTAAAGGGAACACATGCCGGAGGCTCGTCATGCGGGACACGTGTGCCCCATGCACAAGGAAAGGTCGGAGGCTTTGCTAATTCCTCCACGTGTACTAAGGTCATCGACACCCTCGTTTATGCTGCGATCGGGAATGACTAAGGGAATAAGGCTCGGCTTTCTAAGTGGAGAAGGTCGGGTAGTTCGTCTCGATCTAAGATGGTTGGGGCAAACCAGAATGCGAAAAAACACTAATGCTGACTAAGCCCTTGCTCGGTCCTCTATACTCCGTCAGATTGGTTGGCTTTAAGGTCGGTAAATGGTTGGGTCTCGAAAATCCATCCGGATACTGAGCAAGTATGTGGTGGGTACAGATAAGCAAGGTCAAAGAATATTCCATTTCGGTGTTGCTCAACAATTTTTTTTTTAGATATTGTATCAAGCATGACTTATGACTAATACAATTTTAAACAAAGGAATTTAGGTTTTTTTTTTTTTGGGTGGATTTGTCATGGCTAATGTAAATTTAAAAAAAAAAATTAATATAGATGATGAAAGCTTGTGATTGTATAAGTATCTGAACCAATGGGAATCGAACTTGTGACCTCTCACTTAGAAGGGCCACAATTATGCCACTTAACCATAAAGTCTTTGGCAATCTTCCCCATGTCTAGACATCAAGATGAAGAAAGCATACTATCTTTTTCATCTTTTTTTTCATCTTATTAGTCAATTGTCACATTTAATAGCCATATCTTCAAATATTGTCACGTGTGATTCTAAATTAACAACTATGAGTTGTTGTCTTTTTTTGTTTACAAGTCAGAGTGTTTATTTGAAAATCTAATTACATAAAACAAAAACAAAAAATAAAAATAAAAATTGCATCTTATTTGACACATATCCCAAAGCTATAAATTGACTTTTACTTTGAGTCTTGACTATGTTATAATATAGTATTTGCTTGTATTAGTGTAGGAGTTCCTTTAGGACTATATTAATTGAAGCATGTGTTTCATCTAAACTAAAAGCCTAAGCTGATAATTGGATTGCACATTTATTTTTATATATTATATGCTCAACACTTTGAGGTTTTGCGTAAGGTTGGCATGGAGTATTGCAAGCCGTTGGCAACTCCTATGCATGTTTCGAAGTCTAGTACTGCTGAGGATTCTTTGCTTGATGATCCTTCGTCCTATCGACAACTTGTTGGTTCCTTGATGTATATGTTGGTCACGCGTCCTAAAATTTCGTTTTCTATTAATCGTATGTGTCAGTTCATGCATTGTCCTACTCAACAGCATTATGCTGCTTTGAAGCGGTTGCTTCGTTATGTTAAGGGGACACTTGATATTGGTTTGCGATTGGCAGGATCGTTGGCCTCAACTGTTCATGCCTTCTCGGATTCTGATTGGGCTGGTTGTTAGATTGATAGGAGGTCTACTACTGGTTTTGCTATCTTTCTTGGTTCCTACTTGGTTTCTTGGGTTTCTAGGAAGCAACGCACCATTGCATGTTCCTCTACTGAAGTTGAATACAAGGCTCTAGTTGATGTGGCTACAGAGGTTATCTGGATTCAGTCCTTAGTTTATCACTACACTCTGTTACTGTCCTTTGGTGTGATAATATGAGAGCGACATATTTGCGTGCTAATCCTATTTTCCGTGCACGGACGAAGCATGTGGAGATAGATTATCACTTTGTGCGCGAACGTGTGGATGCTGGTGAGCTAAAGGTTAACTTTCTTTCTACTAAGGATCAGGTTGCATATATCTTTACTAAACCTTTGCCTGGGGCGCGGTTTACTGATTTGCATATCAAGCTAGGCGTTATGCCTTGCCCACCGTGTACTTGAGGGGGTGTATTAGTGTAGGAGTTCCTTTTATGACTCTATTTGAGTTTAGTATGTTTATAGTAGGGCTCTTCTTCTACTTATTATTATTGTCTTCCTCTATGTAATTGTTAACTAATCAGACTATTGAATATATGTGAATTCATTCTTCTATCTCTCATCGCTTGGACCTGTGAAAATGTAATTAAATAATTAAATAATACTAGAAGGAAGTAGAATTGTTTAGTGGACGAAGAAATATCAATGGGCTTTCTTTTAATTATAAACTTATCAAAAAAAAAAATCTAAATAGATCACCGAACTACACGTGAAAATGTAATTGAGTCATCTAACTCAAAAAAATTGCAATTAGGTCATTGAACAATCAAACTCCTACTGTGTTCGTCTTCCGACGAGAGACAATGAGGGGGAACGGGGGGGGGGGGGGGTTTCAATGAGCCAATTACAAATTTTTAGTTTAATTATAATTTTGCATGTAGTTCGATGGCTTGTTTAAACATTATTCTGAAAAAAATATTTTAAACTAAATTTACAAAAAATAAAAAAATTGTTTGACTAGAATTCTAGAAATGAAAAATTGAAGGACTAAAATGATATTAATATAAAGATTTGCCCTAGGCCTGAGACGCAATTAGCGCTCTTTCAAAATTCAAATTTGTATTTTCACTCTCACTCACTCTGCTTTCAACACTACGATCCTCTCAGCGATCGCCGGCGCATCAATGTCGGGGGGCGACACTCTGTACAATAATCTCTTCTCTTCAGTCATCTCAGACATCAAATCCTACGCCGGCAGAGATCCTCTTCTCCCATGGCTCCGGTAACGCAGCCCCATTTCAATCAACGCTCTTCTCTTTTACCACATTTCATTTTCCGCTGTCTTAGATTTAGGTTTAATAGCTTAATATATAATATGTTGTTTGATAATGTTTCTAACAGAGGGATTAGGAAGATGAAGGAGTCTCTTCCTCCACAGGCTCTTAGGGAGAAGCTCCCTAGATTTCTGCAGAAATGTGCGCAGACTTTTGAAACTGATAGGCGATATTCCAATGATTTGCGGTACCTTCGCGTTTGGTTGCAATTGGTAAATCATTTCGTGAAAAATGAAAATATCCACTTATTGAGTGATAGTACCACTGATCATCTTGTGTTGATTGCGAAATGGAAACTATTAGGGTTAGATTTCGTATAAAAATTAGCTGAAGATATTTTCACGGTCAAATTCTTTTGTCTTTTTTTTTTTTTTTTGAAAGCTATTCTGTTGTCTTTTCTTAGATGGATTATGTGGATGACCCGAAAGCAGTGCTAAGAAGCATGGAAATGAATCGAATTGGGATGAAGAATGCCCTATTTTATCAAGCATATGCGCTATACTACGAGAAGATGAAGAAGTTTGAGGCTGCTGAGAAGATGTACCATTTAGGTGTGCAGAAGTAAGGAACTGCATATTCTTTGCTTAATTGATGATTGCATTTTTCTACTTAAAAATCTACTCCAGAAAGACTGTGTTAATAGTTTTTTAATATTTAGATCTATTTCACTTTTCCATGAACAGCCTTGCAGAACCTCTTGATGAGCTGCACAAGTCATATGACCAATTCATTAATCGCTTAGAGAAGCATAAGAACAAGAAAATTCAGGTTCTTCATATTGATGATAATTTTTATTAAGATCTTTCTAAATCCTAAGAGTCAATTATATTATAACAAGGGCATATCTCTTGCAGCGCCAGGAACGGAAAATTATGAGCAGGCTTCCTTGCACTATTAGTGTTCCCCTGAATGATAAAGGCACCAAGGAAAACAATGAGAACTTGCTCACAACTGAAAACACTGCTAAGATTGGACATGACCTGCAAGTGAAGGAAGTTAATCATCAGAATCTAGGATTAAATCCCAGAAATATGGGGGGTTTTGCTGGTCCATCCACAGACAATGGAGCCTTGGATGATTTCAGCAGGAAACTTTGTGTTAAAGAATCCAATGACCACAGAAAATTTTCTGGCGAAGATACTATTGTGGTTAAAAAATTTGTAGGCAATGCCATTGTTGGGAAGTCTGATTTTGAAGATGCTAGGCATCATGGTCTGGTTGAACCCACAATCAATACTAAAGAGGCTATAAATGCTATCAATAGCATGTTCCGTGAGCCACTAGAACCATCATTTGCTGTCAAGAAATCTACTCGAAGCCAACCAAAAGTTGATCCGGTGTCCAACAATGGATTTGAGATATATGTTGATGAGAAAACAGTTGATGGTGTTCAGCCATCAGACCAAATATTGACAAGTGGTGCATCAACTTCAGGAACTGCTAGAATTGGAACTCAGCAACCTCTGCAAGAGCCATTTCAGATATATGTTGACGAAGACGAATATAATGATGAAAGCAATGATGCCATGGAGGGAGTTTGCAGTGATAGGTCCAATCACAATAAACTCCAACATTTTACTGGAAGCACTAGCATTCCAAATGAGGTTGTTAAAGGCTTTGTATTTCCTAGACCTAGTGATGCTGTTTCAGAACCACTGAAAGATCATGATACTGAGAGGCCACCTCAAGAAAGACTACGCAGGGAGGACACAGTTGTTATTCGATTTGTAGGTTCCACCATTTCAGATGATTTAGAAGTTGAGAATGCTTGCCATCATGGCCTAGTAGACCCCACCATTAACCTGAAGGAGGCTATGGCCGATATAAATAGCATGTTTGGAAAACCAATTGAGTTTACAAGAAAATCTCGGGCAAAGAAACAGAACACAGCAAATAAAATGGAGGGGGACACTGCTGGGTTTATGATACTTCCTGATGATGATGTAGATCATAGTCAAGAAAAGAAGTCTCAGCTAAGTTCATCTTTAAGAGATAACCAGCCAAAGTACCAGTTTTTACCAACTAAAATGGAGGGAGACAGTGGTGGGTTTCTGATACTTCCTGATGATGAGATAGATCATCCCCAAGAGAAGAAGTCCCAACTAAGTTCAACTTTGAGGCGTGAAAATGATCTGTTTGAGAAAACGGTGTGCACTAAAGAGGCAATGGATGAAATCAATAAAATGTTTTCTATGCCGTTGGATTTCTAAGAGCATGGTAAGTCCTATATTCTCCATCTTTATAGATTTATACCCTGATTGACATGTATACTAGACAAATTTTTACTTGACCATAATTTTCGTGGTAGTATTACACACTGAGAAAGGGAGGGGGTGTAATGTACTAATGTAGACTTGATTATATTGAAAAGAACAGAACAATAGAGCATGCTCGATTACAGTTGCAAAATAAAGGTCATACACTGTTACAAAATGCAGATTAATTCTGGTAACTTAATGGATAGGAGAAAGGTGAAATATTATTTGGCACTTAGTTTGCTTTAGGAGGGCAGTAAGCTGGTCGAAAGGCCAAGGGTCCTGCAGTATAAATCACAGCCTCATAATCAGGTCGAACTATAGTTTTGTCTTCA
This sequence comes from Ipomoea triloba, assembly GCF_003576645.1. Lineage (NCBI taxonomy): Eukaryota > Viridiplantae > Streptophyta > Magnoliopsida > Solanales > Convolvulaceae > Ipomoea > Ipomoea triloba. The sequence continues at coordinate 2,036,317 of NC_044920.1, read as the reverse complement.
TATCTGAGAGGGGCACCATTCAGTCCATCATTGACATTGGTGAAAGTGCTGCAGTTTTCAAGAGGCGATGACACTAGTTTCACTTTGCAAGAGTGGAGCGGATGGTCCAAGAAAGAATGCCCCATCTTGAAGCCTTTGAGCTCTGCATAGAAGTAGCCATTTTCATCTGCTTCAAACGCCTTATAGAAACTCACTCGTCTCCTGTAATCTTTGCAGATCACACTAACTTTAGCCTTTGCAATGGCCTTTGCTCCGGTGAAAGACCACGATCCATAGCTATCACAGCTCTGGCAGTAAACCAGACCTTCAACCACTGCATCAATGGGCTTCCCTGCTGGCTTGGCTGGAGCGTGTTCATACGCTGTGATCATCGGGATGGCAAAAGAGACCAGCAGCATTGAGATGGTGAGTAGTATCAGTTGGCAGCTTGCCATCTTTCTTGGATTAGATCCAACCAAGCTTTTTGGGGATTCTTGGTTTAAGACTGTTGTGTTGGAGTGTTGCTGTGTGGAGTCATTGAATTGAGGTTTATATATAGCTGATCTGCATGCAATATTGCAATAGCAGTTGTGGTTTCAAACAGACGTGAGCTGCAGTAAGCTGCATTTGCTTCCTTAATTATTGCTAACGTGACTTCCACCTGCAGGTTGGTGAAGTCTCTTTTGATCCATATAACTATTTATTAATTTTGCATTATTTGCATAGCATATTTAGGCTGATGCAAGTTTCTACGTGCATGTCACTTCTACCTTGATGTCCCAAGTTTTTTTTAAAGGTTTTATGTTGTTTTGTTTTTCTTGAAACACACTATCAAGTTCAATAAATATGGATATGTTAAACCATAATGAATAAATATGTTATACTTGTCAAGTCATACATTAAAGTTATAGAAAAGATAAGATATTCGTTAAACCTGATATTGTGTTAGGTCTAGNGGGGGGGGGGGGGGAGTTTCAATGAGCCAATTACAAATTTTTAGTTTAATTATAATTTTGCATGTAGTTCGATGGCTTGTTTAAACATTATTCTGAAAAAAATATTTTAAACTAAATTTACAAAAAATAAAAAAATTGTTTGACTAGAATTCTAGAAATGAAAAATTGAAGGACTAAAATGATATTAATATAAAGATTTGCCCTAGGCCTGAGACGCAATTAGCGCTCTTTCAAAATTCAAATTTGTATTTTCACTCTCACTCACTCTGCTTTCAACACTACGATCCTCTCAGCGATCGCCGGCGCATCAATGTCGGGGGGCGACACTCTGTACAATAATCTCTTCTCTTCAGTCATCTCAGACATCAAATCCTACGCCGGCAGAGATCCTCTTCTCCCATGGCTCCGGTAACGCAGCCCCATTTCAATCAACGCTCTTCTCTTTTACCACATTTCATTTTCCGCTGTCTTAGATTTAGGTTTAATAGCTTAATATATAATATGTTGTTTGATAATGTTTCTAACAGAGGGATTAGGAAGATGAAGGAGTCTCTTCCTCCACAGGCTCTTAGGGAGAAGCTCCCTAGATTTCTGCAGAAATGTGCGCAGACTTTTGAAACTGATAGGCGATATTCCAATGATTTGCGGTACCTTCGCGTTTGGTTGCAATTGGTAAATCATTTCGTGAAAAATGAAAATATCCACTTATTGAGTGATAGTACCACTGATCATCTTGTGTTGATTGCGAAATGGAAACTATTAGGGTTAGATTTCGTATAAAAATTAGCTGAAGATATTTTCACGGTCAAATTCTTTTGTCTTTTTTTTTTTTTTTTGAAAGCTATTCTGTTGTCTTTTCTTAGATGGATTATGTGGATGACCCGAAAGCAGTGCTAAGAAGCATGGAAATGAATCGAATTGGGATGAAGAATGCCCTATTTTATCAAGCATATGCGCTATACTACGAGAAGATGAAGAAGTTTGAGGCTGCTGAGAAGATGTACCATTTAGGTGTGCAGAAGTAAGGAACTGCATATTCTTTGCTTAATTGATGATTGCATTTTTCTACTTAAAAATCTACTCCAGAAAGACTGTGTTAATAGTTTTTTAATATTTAGATCTATTTCACTTTTCCATGAACAGCCTTGCAGAACCTCTTGATGAGCTGCACAAGTCATATGACCAATTCATTAATCGCTTAGAGAAGCATAAGAACAAGAAAATTCAGGTTCTTCATATTGATGATAATTTTTATTAAGATCTTTCTAAATCCTAAGAGTCAATTATATTATAACAAGGGCATATCTCTTGCAGCGCCAGGAACGGAAAATTATGAGCAGGCTTCCTTGCACTATTAGTGTTCCCCTGAATGATAAAGGCACCAAGGAAAACAATGAGAACTTGCTCACAACTGAAAACACTGCTAAGATTGGACATGACCTGCAAGTGAAGGAAGTTAATCATCAGAATCTAGGATTAAATCCCAGAAATATGGGGGGTTTTGCTGGTCCATCCACAGACAATGGAGCCTTGGATGATTTCAGCAGGAAACTTTGTGTTAAAGAATCCAATGACCACAGAAAATTTTCTGGCGAAGATACTATTGTGGTTAAAAAATTTGTAGGCAATGCCATTGTTGGGAAGTCTGATTTTGAAGATGCTAGGCATCATGGTCTGGTTGAACCCACAATCAATACTAAAGAGGCTATAAATGCTATCAATAGCATGTTCCGTGAGCCACTAGAACCATCATTTGCTGTCAAGAAATCTACTCGAAGCCAACCAAAAGTTGATCCGGTGTCCAACAATGGATTTGAGATATATGTTGATGAGAAAACAGTTGATGGTGTTCAGCCATCAGACCAAATATTGACAAGTGGTGCATCAACTTCAGGAACTGCTAGAATTGGAACTCAGCAACCTCTGCAAGAGCCATTTCAGATATATGTTGACGAAGACGAATATAATGATGAAAGCAATGATGCCATGGAGGGAGTTTGCAGTGATAGGTCCAATCACAATAAACTCCAACATTTTACTGGAAGCACTAGCATTCCAAATGAGGTTGTTAAAGGCTTTGTATTTCCTAGACCTAGTGATGCTGTTTCAGAACCACTGAAAGATCATGATACTGAGAGGCCACCTCAAGAAAGACTACGCAGGGAGGACACAGTTGTTATTCGATTTGTAGGTTCCACCATTTCAGATGATTTAGAAGTTGAGAATGCTTGCCATCATGGCCTAGTAGACCCCACCATTAACCTGAAGGAGGCTATGGCCGATATAAATAGCATGTTTGGAAAACCAATTGAGTTTACAAGAAAATCTCGGGCAAAGAAACAGAACACAGCAAATAAAATGGAGGGGGACACTGCTGGGTTTATGATACTTCCTGATGATGATGTAGATCATAGTCAAGAAAAGAAGTCTCAGCTAAGTTCATCTTTAAGAGATAACCAGCCAAAGTACCAGTTTTTACCAACTAAAATGGAGGGAGACAGTGGTGGGTTTCTGATACTTCCTGATGATGAGATAGATCATCCCCAAGAGAAGAAGTCCCAACTAAGTTCAACTTTGAGGCGTGAAAATGATCTGTTTGAGAAAACGGTGTGCACTAAAGAGGCAATGGATGAAATCAATAAAATGTTTTCTATGCCGTTGGATTTCTAAGAGCATGGTAAGTCCTATATTCTCCATCTTTATAGATTTATACCCTGATTGACATGTATACTAGACAAATTTTTACTTGACCATAATTTTCGTGGTAGTATTACACACTGAGAAAGGGAGGGGGTGTAATGTACTAATGTAGACTTGATTATATTGAAAAGAACAGAACAATAGAGCATGCTCGATTACAGTTGCAAAATAAAGGTCATACACTGTTACAAAATGCAGATTAATTCTGGTAACTTAATGGATAGGAGAAAGGTGAAATATTATTTGGCACTTAGTTTGCTTTAGGAGGGCAGTAAGCTGGTCGAAAGGCCAAGGGTCCTGCAGTATAAATCACAGCCTCATAATCAGGTCGAACTATAGTTTTGTCTTCATATCTGAGAGGGGCACCATTCAGTCCATCATTGACATTGGTGAAAGTGCTGCAGTTTTCAAGAGGCGATGACACTAGTTTCACTTTGCAAGAGTGGAGCGGATGGTCCAAGAAAGAATGCCCCATCTTGAAGCCTTTGAGCTCTGCATAGAAGTAGCCATTTTCATCTGCTTCAAACGCCTTATAGAAACTCACTCGTCTCCTGTAATCTTTGCAGATCACACTAACTTTAGCCTTTGCAATGGCCTTTGCTCCGGTGAAAGACCACGATCCATAGCTATCACAGCTCTGGCAGTAAACCAGACCTTCAACCACTGCATCAATGGGCTTCCCTGCTGGCTTGGCTGGAGCGTGTTCATACGCTGTGATCATCGGGATGGCAAAAGAGACCAGCAGCATTGAGATGGTGAGTAGTATCAGTTGGCAGCTTGCCATCTTTCTTGGATTAGATCCAACCAAGCTTTTTGGGGATTCTTGGTTTAAGACTGTTGTGTTGGAGTGTTGCTGTGTGGAGTCATTGAATTGAGGTTTATATATAGCTGATCTGCATGCAATATTGCAATAGCAGTTGTGGTTTCAAACAGACGTGAGCTGCAGTAAGCTGCATTTGCTTCCTTAATTATTGCTAACGTGACTTCCACCTGCAGGTTGGTGAAGTCTCTTTTGATCCATATAACTATTTATTAATTTTGCATTATTTGCATAGCATATTTAGGCTGATGCAAGTTTCTACGTGCATGTCACTTCTACCTTGATGTCCCAAGTTTTTTTTAAAGGTTTTATGTTGTTTTGTTTTTCTTGAAACACACTATCAAGTTCAATAAATATGGATATGTTAAACCATAATGAATAAATATGTTATACTTGTCAAGTCATACATTAAAGTTATAGAAAAGATAAGATATTCGTTAAACCTGATATTGTGTTAGGTCTAGTTAAGAATTATTTTATTAGTGGGTAACTCCAGTTAAGTTGGTTATGTTGTTGACTTAGTAATTACATGGTTAAATTCCTAACGGGAATGACCTATTGGCCTCTTTGGTTTGAGCAAATTAGTTATGGCCTATGGGCAATCTAGGTTAGTTTACTTTCTTATGGTTACTGACTATGATTACAATGCGGGATTTACCGAGAGCATACTCTCAGGTAGTGATTGCGGGTTTCTCTCTTCACTAAAAAAAGAATTATTTTATTATAATTGTTATTATATAAAGCTATAGTTAATAACCAAAAAAAAAGGAAATTTTTTGATATTGTGTGTTGAATCTGAATTATGTTTTTGTAACTATTATTATTATTATTATTATTATTATTATTATTATTTAAGATTAATGGTAGATTTGTGTACTTCATCTTTTGGTTGTAGATTCAATGATTCATAGTGAATATCGGATTAAGTGGACAGGATTTATTCAACTTTTATTGGATTAAAGTCTTTTGCAGAATCTTGGTTTCGATTTCTGACAATGTTAAAAACCGATTTAATAATTGTCTGACAAAAGATGTTTGTGTCTTTATTTATTGATGATGCGTCTACATTGCGGTTACATTAAATTTGTTCGTCGTTGACGTTGACAAATTCACAACCACACACACAAAAAAAAAAAAAAATCGAATTCGGAGAAAATCAGTTCAAATGGTTTTTATTTGCATGAATTATTATTATTATTATTATTATTATTTTTTCTACCACCTCCAAATATTTGAGTTTAGACTGTCCAAAGTTGAGATGTTTTCAACCTCATTTAGAAAAATCCTTGATATCTAATAATTACATCAAATTTTAACTAATTCACTATCAAATAATGGTTAGATCTCATTTAGAGGATTTTTTTTTTTTTGACTCACGTTACTTTATACCTAAAACACGAAGTCTTGAACTAGAAAGTTTATCTAAATGGACACAAATTGACATATAGCTCTGTTTGGTAACATAGTTAACTTATCAGTTAATTTTGACATATTTGACCACTATTAATTGTTTTACTTAGTTAAATATTTAATATAAGTATTTTTTGTAACAATTCATTGCTCCAAAAAGTTATTCAAATAAACTTTTTTTATCAGCTTTTTAAGAAAAATCATTTTGTATATAATCAGCTGTTAGCTAATAACTAATTTACCAAACATCCGTTATTAATCAAACGCCCCATTATTTAAGTGACAAATAATACATTCCACATGAAAAGTAGTTATTTGCTTAACAACTCTACATCCTTTTCAAATGTAGCTCCTTTATTTTGACTCAGTAAACTAAAAATGAAAATTGCATTAAAAAAAAAAAAAAAAAAAAAAAAAAAAAAAAAAAAAAAA